>NW_019731580.1:30126-30375 GCF_002891405.2 Cryptotermes secundus | reverse complement strand
AATTTCCCTGCATTTTATGGAACCCGAAATTTCATCACCGTGTTCACAAGAGCCCTCCACTGGTCCCTATCCTGAGCCAGATATATCCAATCCATACCATCCCATCCTCTCTCTCTTAAGATCCATTTTAATACTGTCCACCCACCTATGCATTGGTCTTCCCAGTGGTCTCTTTCCTTCTGGCTTTCCCACCATTATCCTATATACATTCCTCATCTCCCCCATTCATGCTACATACCCTACCCACCT
>NW_019731580.1:19111-30070 GCF_002891405.2 Cryptotermes secundus | reverse complement strand
GAAGCTCCTCATTATGCAGTTTTCTCCACTTCCTGTCACTTCATCTCTCTTCAGTACATATATTATCCTCAACACCCTGTTCTCAAACACCCTCAGTCTATGTTCCTCCCTTAACGTCACAGACCAAGTTTCAGCCCCATACAGAACCACAGGCAAAATTATAGTTTTGTATATTCTAATTTTTATGTTTTTGGACAGCAGATGAGAAGACAAAAAGTTCTGGACTGAATGGTAGCAAGCATTGCCCAAGTTAAATCTCCTCTTAATTTCCTTTTGAATCAGGTTTTGAGTTGTTATTGTCATTCCCAAATATCTGAACTGTGTCACATTTTCAAAACACCTGTTTTATCATCATGTCATGATTTTGCCCTGCATTTTGGTGACGAGACAGTAACATATACTTAGTTTTCTCTGTGTTTACTTCCAGACCAACCTCCTTACTTGCGTCAGTTACAGTTTGTGTGTTTTTCTTTATGATATCTATGTTATCACCTGGCAGATTCACATCATCGGCTTAGACCAACAGCTGATGTGTCCCATTTAATTTCAGTTCCACCTGGTTTTCCTGGACTTTCCTAATGGCATATGCTAAAGCAAAGTTGAAAAGGAGTGGCGATAAAGCATCTCCTTGTCTTAGACCATTCTGGATAGGAAATTTATCAGACAAATGTTTACCTATACAGAGTTTACTGTAAGTTTCGTTTAAACACATTTTAATCAGCTTAACTTGTTTCATGGGTATCCCAAACTCTATCAGAATATTGTACAATACTTCCCTCCTAACTCAATCATAGGCTTTCTTGAAGTCTACAAAGAGTTGATGTACTGTCTCATTGTACTTCCATTTTTTTTCTCCAATATTTGATGAATGCATAAGATCTGATCTGTAGTTGATCTGTTACAACAAAACACACACTGATGATACCCAATAATTTCAGCTATATATGGACCTAACCTTGAGAGAAGAATATTGGATAAAATTTTGTATGAAGTTGATAGCAGTCATATCCCCCCATAATTATTACAGTCGGTTGTATCACCATTCTTATGAATTGGTAAAATAATAGATTCCTTCCACTGATCAGGCAAGTTTTCCTTATGCCAAATAGAAGTAATTAGCTTATGGATCTTAGAACATAATATTTCGCCTCCTGCTTGAACAATTTCTCCTGGAATTTGATCACTACCTGCAGATTTATACCTTTTCAATTTTGCAATAGCACTTTCAACCTCAAAAGGGCTAGGATCAGGTATTAACGGCTCAGCTGTATCGATTTCTTTCTGCCTAACTTCACTGACCCTATGTACATTCAATAACTGAGAGAAGTAGTTCCTCCACCTATTCAAAATGTTGTGGGAATCTGCAAGCAGATCACCATTCTCATCCTTCACTAAGTTACTGCTAGGTTGGTAACCCCTCTTAAAGTCATTTATTCCTCTATACAGGTCTCTAATATTCTTGTTCTTACTGTTCATTGCAAGCTCATCAATTTTGTCTTTCAGATATTGCCTCTTTTTATTCCTGAAATGCCTGCTGGTTTCATGTCGTATTTTGTTCAGATTATCCCCATTTAACTCGCTTGGATCCTGTAACCATTGCAATTTGGCTTGTTTTCTTTGGTCTAGTAATTCTGAGCATCCTTCATTGAACCATGGCTTATGCTTCTTCAGTTCATAATAACCTAGACTCTCCTTGGCAGAAACTTTTATATTGCCTCTAATAGTTTCCCAAGCATTATTAACATCCACCTCAGTTTCCAAGTATTCAAAGGCAACAATCCTATTTGAGATTTCAACACGATACTGCTCTTTACCCTCTACCTCATTTAATTTCTTGAGATTGAACCTCTCCATATGAACTCTGTGCGTTATTTATTTGCTCACTGCCAGTCTTTCCTTAACCTTTGCCACCACCAGGTAGTGGTCAGTATCACAAACTGCTGCCCTGAATGATCGGACATGAAGTACTATACTTGAATGCCATCTCCTATCTATCAAAATATGGTCAATTTGATTCTGTATCTTCCTGTCAGGAGATGTCCAAGTAAATTTATGGATGTTACGATGTGGGAACATTGTACTTTTGACAGTAAGATTTTTTGATGTGGCAAAGTTTACAACTCTAACTCCATTATCATTAATAATTTCATGAGGATTCTCATTCCCTATAGTTGGTTTGAAAATGTCTTCCCTCCCTACTTTGGCATTGAAATCTAACAAAATTCTCATGTGGTACTTCGGGAATTTATGAAATACATGTTCTAGTTCTTTAACCTGTCCATTAATTTTATCTTCTGTTGGGTTGTGAACATTCATAACAATGATATCACACCAGCGACCTTGTAGTATTATATATGATATCCTATCACTAACGAACTCTACCCTCTTAACTGCTGATACGATTCTATTATGTATGAAAAAACCTGTACCTAATTCATGATTTTCATTCCCTTTTCCATAGAAAAATGTATATTCGCCTGCTGGTGCAATGCCACCGCCATCCCATCTGATCTCCCGTACCCCCAATAAATCTAACTTATATTTTAAGATTTCTTCCGCCACTGCCCCGAGCAAAACTGCCAGGTGGGTCCCTTGTCACCACAGTATGGCACGTCCTCAGGTTGCGGATGGAGATGCCCTCCATGTATGGAGGGAAGTTGTGAATATATTGAATAAGCAGTCGCGGACAGGGGACAAGGGGTGGTCCTCCAGCTTGCGGGTTCGGCGTGGGGCTAACAACTCCTCATCTTAAAAAGTAAACATTTTATGAAAATTCTCAAGAAGCCTCGGAGCTGGACAGATTCCTTGGATAAACGACCTAAGCTAAAGAAATGTGTCAAAACATATCTTCATAAAAATTTGCAATATTTAAGAATTCTCAATATAATTAAATCCTTGTACAGAATAGAAAGAGTGAGATAATATTTAATTGTTGGCCTTAATAAAATGTTATGTTTCATTTGTTCCAGGTGTGTCTTCCGTGAGCTCTGCAACCAATGGCAGTCAGGGCTCAAACAAGTCGGGGAAATGTACTGGGCTGAGGATGGGCTACCCACGACAGCCCACCGGGTCACTCCGGAAATCCCAGACTCAAGCAATGAAGGTTTGTTCAGCTGACAATAGAGATTGAGACGTTACTATCACCAGCAATAACAACTTCAAGCTTTAGACCCAAGGGTCTGCCCCGATGCAGAAATGCATGAACAGTTCATGATTTGGTACAAAATGTAAGATAGTAAAGAAGTAATAGATTTATTAGCTTTATCTCTTATTTAATTCAGTGTTCCAGATCCAATACATTAGTTGTAGTTGAGTCTCTTCATACTGCAGCTGCAAACTTGTATATTGCACCAGCCCCTGACGATAGGCAAGCGTGAGGAACTGGTGGAATCATAACTGACAGGTTAAAAATAAGTGCTTCGAGAAACACCTGTCCCAGTGCCACTATCTCTACCACAAATAACACAAGAATGAGCAAGAGAATGAATTCTGGATTCTGTGGTGAGAAACAGGCAACTAGCCACCTGAACTATGGTACTACTGTCTGTGTTTAGGAAACAGTGGATTTATAGTTTGTATATAACATAAAAATATTAAAGTATTTTTCTTCTTTCATTTTGTTTTATTCAACATGCGCTGCACTCTTGTGAGGAAAGCAGATGTAAATACTGGCATTTTATTGAAACAGTTAATTATAACTTGAGGTGCAACTTTTCCTTTCTTTGTTCATAACTTATTAGAGGACACTGCTTCTACAGTGCAGGTCCCAAGTAACCAGGAGCTGGCAAACTATGATAGGAGACAGACATGATCTACCAATTATGTTGTCATTTTAAGCACTCAATGCAAAGAATATATAATAAAAGTGCCAGCCTATTTTGGACATATTTATTAGGAGCAACAGAAAAAATGACATGTTCATAAAGTTTAAGCACTTGTAACCCCCAGCTCCGGATCCAGGAGTACAAGGAGCCAGTGAGGTCGAACAAGGAACAACCAGAGAAGCCTGTGCGCCTCCCGCCTATCAAGGAGTTCCAGCGAGAGTTCCGGGCTGGTAAGGAGCGAACTACTTCTTCGTCTTCCACGCGGATTAGGTGAGTTCCATCATCCAGTGTTATCAATCTCTTCTGATAAATAGACCAATAAAACAGCAGTAGGTTTTTTTGAGGACGAATAATCCAAACTGTCTCACAGTTTGCAGTACAAATACTGTAATGTCACACAGCAATCATACAGATGAAACTTTCATGTTCCATAAAAGCAGGGAATTTATTGAGTGACTGAGTGGCTATCAACTTTTAAATGAAGAACCTCTACCATGAAATTTGTTATATTTTCTTGAAAAATATAGAACTATCTTTTACTGCTGTTTGATGTAGGTTTTATATAGAGAAGAACAGAGAAATTGATGGTGTCTGAAAATGTAGAATGATATTTGAAACTAGGAGAGATGTATCTGTGAGAGAATGAACTGGATTGCATGATTAGCTTCACAGGTTACATGGAAATATTTAGATGTAGGTGTGAGAACAGACTAAAACTGATCATGAAAAAAACAGGTTATGAATATGGGAAGAGGATTAAGTGGGATTAGGATAAGTTCCAGTGCTTGGCTTTTCTGATCACACTGATGAGTTTTCAGACCTTATAAATGGGAGTACCTTGGTTAGCTGAATATCTATCAAACATAAATGGAAGACCTTTATCACAGGATTAATTATCTTTGGAAACGATGATCATGAATAAATACTGTGATTTTCACAGTAACTAAATGTAATTAGAAGCTATCGGCCACATACTGATATCGGTCAAAGTCTAAAAATTTCACTAATGATAGTCACAAAGGCAGGTGCAAAATGTGAAATAACTGTATTGCACTTAAACATAGCTGTTGACTCAAAAAGATTTAATTTAATGAGCATTAATTTATGTGTATATCTTGATGAGGACAGTAATTACCCTGACTGAGGCTCTTGTGCATTTCCTCAGTTCATCCAGGTGCATGATGGGATAGCATCTCTAGTTATGTCACAGTCACATCCTTCCACACCCTTTCCAATCCATTGTTTACCAGCCATCCTCCCAGTCAGTGCCATGTCAGCAAGTACTGACATCATCACCAAGTAGATCGTAAGATCTACCTGCACGTAAATAAATGTCAGTACTTGCTGACAAATTAATCATTAAATTTGTCGTTTAAACTGTTGAGAATAAATAAATATTTATTTATAAATAAATAGATAATTTATTTTATTAAGTCAGTTCTCCCTGTTTTCAGATATCCAAGTACCAACACTGAACACGTCTGACAGTTGGCTGGTTTTATGTCTGACCACTACCTGGTCCAAATAGCCTTTTCTAACTTCACTTCATCTCAAGTTCTCTTTTTATTTCATAGTATTGCAGAATAATTAATTGCAAATTTATATATGTGTTATAGACTTTGTTTAGGAGATATGATATCACTGGTCTGTTACAGATGTGCCCAGAAGATTGTCACACAATTAGAGACAACACCACTGCTCAAAACTTCAACCACCACTACCACTAGCACCTCAACCATAACCACAACCACATACTTCCGATCACCACTGAAACCTGCCAACAAAGAAGACAACAGAAAAGGAGAAAAGCGGAAAGAAGAGAAGAAAAAGGATGAAAGGAAAGAAAAAGATGAAAATTTGGACAATAAAAATAAAGAGGATAAACAGAATAAAAAGTCTGAGAAGAAAGAAACCAAAACAGAGAAGAAGGAAGAGAAGAAAGAAATGAAAACGGAAAAGAAGGACAGCAAAACTGACAAAAAAGAGAGTAAGAAAGAAGTGAAAACAGAGAAGAAAGAAAGCAAGAAAGAAGTCAAAGCTGATAAGAAGAAAGAAAAAAAGGATGCAAAAATAGATAAAAAGGAAAAGGATTAGTTAGAATTTAGCCTATCATTTACAGGATAACAACATGATAAAGAGGGGAATTTTGTGGAGAAACAGGCATTGTTACTGTAAATATGTCAGTAGTGTTAGGTAACAATTTCATGTACAAATTATCATTCCCATTGTGCATTGTCATTTTTGTTTCTCATAGCATTTACATACATAAAGAAATACACACACTTACATACAGAAAGATCAAAGGCACAGATGGAAGTTGAACATTTTGTGCAACAATAACACCTTTATTGCTTTATTGCTTCATGTTTTTAACTTCATCATGTCCATTCTAAGACATTACTATGGATGGATATGTTCCTTATTCCATTTTAATTGCTGCAAACCTTTCATATCAACAAATTCAGTGATTTAAATGCTAACATGTTATGTTTGAGTGAAGTTTTCTTGGCTGGAGCTACAGATGATGTCATGGTTAAATCCTCAGCAGTACTAGACCTATTGAGGTCCGTTATGAATATTACAGAACACAGTGCATCAGCATCTCTGGGTCATCTTAATGTTTTTCAATCCAGTTTTGTCTATATAATTCATTTAGAGAAATTAGGAAGTTCCACCAGTTGGATGTTAGCAAAAAGTAGTACAAATATTATGTTTCTGGACATTATCTGTAATCCTGTTTTTGTCTAAATCAGTGATTCTCAACCACTGGGCCACAGCCTGGTACCAAACCCTGGTATTAATTATACTTTGTCCTCGTCTTATGGAAAAAATAATTCATTAGGCTGTGGTCTGACAAAGGTTCAGAACCACTGGTCTAAATCACCGTCCTGTTTTCATTTAGAAACATGCGTTTCAGAGACTGGATTTTGTCTCCGTCTTCAAGTAAAACCTACTTAGTGCTAGCGCTGATGCACTCTTTTAAGATTCCAGACACATTCTGTGTGTAAGCATTTCCTTCAGCTTTGATGTAACAATTGTTCTGCTGTAACTTTGGCATCACAACCTCTTCAGTGAATACAGGGTATCTCATGGGAATGAAAGGCTGACGACTGGAATCAGCAATATTTTGATCATCTGACCATCAGTCCGACATGTAAGGGGGGGGGTCTAGATGGTTGATGATATATGGTAAAACTCCCTCTTATCTGGCATATATGAGGAATTGAGTCTACCATTTGCACAGGCCAAACTTTTAACAGAAATCAAGTCAAAACATATTTTCTCTTAATTCTTGTGTAGAAGTCTTCCTACGTTACTTTGGATACATATAATATAATTCAATCATAAATTCAGTTCTACAGTTTGTTCCAGTGGACAGTACAGGAAAGCATTTTATGTAACAAATGGTTTTCTTTGACAGAAAGAAAGAAAGAGAATCTATAGGTGACAGATTTAAAGTCAAGTTGTCTGTCAGCTTCTCTAATATAGTGTATCATCTGCAGCTTATTATACACATAAATCAAACAAATAATACACTGTTATTTGAAATTCAATATTTGTTATGTTGTCCTACCATATCACAATCAGTGACTATTTAAATATTAAATAATTATATTCTCTTATGGAAACTCTGTATACAAGAGAATGGAGTGGGGTGGGGTAAATATCTGTCCCAGACTAGTGTTAGTGGGATGGAGGTGAGGCATGAATACATTGAGATTGCCACTTGTCTAAAGTAGTCCAAATCTCATGTAATTTAGCCTAATTTTGAATGGGGGTAAATGAAGATGGTACTCTGATGATGGAAGAATGTTGATGTTGATGGCAGAAGGAGGAGATTACTAAAATCAGCCTTATTTGCCTATGCTATAGCTTGCATTCCTAGAAGACTTGACTGAATCATGACAATATAAAGCTGTAAGTCTTAACTGGACATGTTTTGTTCTCTCTTCCCATTGCTGTGGTGGGAGGAAGACTACTCTTATACACATGTGTGGATATTTTTGTTCAGCCAGTAAAACAAAGAAAGGCCTAAAAATCTTTCAATGCAGAATGCCTAACATGTGTTGAAGGATTGTCTATTCTTTTTACAGACATATTTCTTTTCACTTTACTGCAAACATCGAATTAATGCATTTAACTGGGTTCCTGGAATATGATTCATAAATAACAAGGTAATTGCGAGACATTAAAGAAATCATAAATGTCAGCACTTTAACACATTTAAATGTGGCTGGAAATTCTACTATAACCTTACCATTTTGGCTGTGGGTTTTACAGCCATGTTTTTGAAGAATTTTGAAATACTAATATGTGTGTGAGACCGTTTTCTTGACAGGTTGCCTATCTGTTCTGTACCAACACTGCGTTCTCAGAGTTGACTCTACCAGTGACATATGTTACAAGAAAATATGTTGAACTAGATGTCACTGAGGAGATATCTGACTGTAAGGGTTAAATAAAGTAAAGCCTACATCAGAAATTTCCAACTGTGGGTCTAAATGTGTGACTCTATATTTCACCTGTTATGTGTCTTGTGAAGATGCATGTTATCATAAAGACAGTCATTCAGGACAGCCTACTGATATAAATTTGTAGTTTTTCAGTCTCAGAATTTGGAATTTTACTGCGAAATTGTAGTAATGGTAATATGGTAATGTTATTTAAAAAGGTAATTCTTAAAACATAATTTTCAAAAACTTCAATAATGTTATTTGAATATGTTTAGTTATTCCAGAGGACCAAGTTCACATGTGTTATACAGGTTTTTACACATTCAAATTACATGTTTACATCAATCATTCCATGTGGAAAATACACCGATCATATGCAACAAACATCAAAATACTTTACTGGCAATAGTCAGACATATTCTTTCATGCTATTTTTGTAGTTATATGTCGTCATGGAGATTTCTCATACTTATACTGATTTTTATATTTTGAAGTCAGTTTATTTGAATATACAACATATCACAAGTACTAGGTTCAGTTTATAGTATTAGTGGTTTGACAGTTGATTGGAATACAAACTTACTCAGTTTGACAGTGGATTCAAACACGATTTTCGGAAAAATTTGAGACAAACAGAAAATCTGAGAGGGTTAAATCCATTGTCCTCTGAGAATGTGATAATTATTTTATTTTCTTATGCAAAACAAGGGCTGCTTCTATAACTAATGTTATGTGCTTACAAAGGTTCTTGTCAGAAACATATTTTTGTTACATTTACAGCATGACTGAATTTTGTTTGAATATTGCGAAGTAACACTTTCAGCTTTTCAGATACAATTAAAATGTTACAAAGATGAAAATCAAATACTGTTTTGTAAATGTTAACATTCTTGCTTTATACCATTCCTTAAACTGTTGTAAGAATTAATTTAAAATATACTGGACAAAATCTGTAGTAAAGCAATTCTCTTAGAGCAGTGGGTTCAGGATGTTATAGCACCTGGTCTGCAAAGTTGAAACAAAGGAATGAACAAAGCAGGCAACAAATATGCGGTTAAACCTTTCAGTGTTACTGTAGACCCATGTCATTTTTTTCTTCCTTTCTCATGAAACAAAAGGTAAAAGAAAAAGAATGAGTAAAATTGGGGAATTAACTGAGACATAAATGAGATAATTTTCGTCAAGTCAAGTACCTAATTTTCCAGAATTCAGGGTATATTTGCATTACTCTTTATAAAGAAAAAAATTAAAATATTACGCTTCACTATTTAAGTACCAGCACCCTCCTTTTCTGAAAAAGGAATCACTGAGTGTATATGATAAACATACAAATAATGATATGATTTTGAGTAAGACATTTCCAGTGTATGAGAGAAACCACAATGTATGGGTATGGTTTATTCAGCTTTATTAGCTATTTATCTTAATTCTTTTCTGACTGAACAGCTGTCTCCATTGTCATCATTTCTATTTTTTTCTTCAGCATGACTGCTTACATAGAGAAAGACACACACACAAGAAGGAGCAAGGCAACAATGAATAGAGGAATTGTCACTGTTTGTTGTGGTTTCTGACAGATGGCAAATATTTAATTCTCATCCCCTGAATTGTCATTAACTCTGTATGATAAGTGTTATTTATCAATAATGCCTTATTTGTTTGCATACAGCATACAAGTTAACGCACTCAGTATTTCCTAGATAAAATTCCACAAATATTTTGAAGTGATCAAGAAGAAGAAGAAGGTATTTCTTTCATTCACGTTATTAAACATGAAATTTACTCAGTGTAGTATTGACTAGTGTTCTAGAATAAGAAACTGTGTTTTTAACAAATGCAGTGCTAAAGTGAATGCCACGCAGTGCCTAAGTATATAGATGGATTATATCAGTGCACTGTGCATAACTCAGGTACATGTGGGTTGACAAAGAAAAGATTAAATTAGACACAAAGGAATATTTAATGTATGAAGTGGTATTAATTATATCCACTTCTTATTAAACTTCACCATGACATATTGTGATTACTACCTTCAAGAAACTGACCTTATGAATTAGACGTATGTCTTCCAGCGAGAGATGTTGGAATTCCTTATTCATACTGCATAACAATTAAAATTTGGACTATGTCATGTAAACATACTAGAGAATACAATTCATTGCACATATTTTGTGATATCTCTGTGATAAGGAAAGAAAGAACCCATTACAAACGCAGTAATGCTTATATCAGTTTCTGGTGGTGATATGTCAGTTGTGAAATGGTGCTGTGAAATTCTGCGATCCAGACAGCATCACAAATTTCTAATTCTTATTACTATATATATTATTTACAAATCATAATTTTCAGAGTGAATACTCCCTGTTTAACCCTTTGAAACATGATAGTAATTGAAACAATATTTAAAAATTCTATACATACTGTGTATATAAGACAACCAAATGGTTGTCTTATATGGAAGTAATTGCAGTTTATTATGAGAATATACAAAACCCACAATACACCCTGTAAGCAAAATGCAGTGTTTGAATGTTAAAGCAGATGGTATTGTAACGTGTTTTGCGTTACTGATCCCACTTCTGACACCAGTGTAACGTGTTTTGCGTTACTGATCCCACTTCTGACACCAGTGTAACGTGTTTCGTTACTGATCCCACTTCTGACACCAGTGTAACGTGTTT
>NW_019731580.1:0-17257 GCF_002891405.2 Cryptotermes secundus | reverse complement strand
CAGTACAACTGACTGTGAATAGCCTTCGCTGCTCCCCATGTAGCCTCGATCGGACAATACAGAAAACGGCCTTGTTGCCTGGCGCTGTGTTGCTAGCAACGCTAGCGGTAGTAACCGTTGTTACTACGGTAACAATCCTGTTGCGTCACCGTTACGTTACCGTGCGGAGGGGGGGGAGGGGAGCGCTGACTCACCCGCCGCGTCACTGCTGCTGGTGGGGGGGGGGGTTCTCGTTTGCGCAACATGTCACAGTATATATAGTTACCACTATCATTCAATTGGTTAAATTAAGAAAACTTGTCAAATTAAAGATATGTAAATTAGATATGATGTGAAAAGAAGGAACTCATATTTGTCAGCACATGAGCACTAAAACAGGGAAAGGAGACAGTTTATATTTTATTGTTGTGTCAAATGAAATGAAAGGATAAAGTAAAGTGAAGTAACAATTGGACACAAGGCAATAGTTCCATATTTGATGGTACTGTTTCAGTGTTTGCCAGGTAAAACTGAGGAAAACCATGACTTTTTGATGAAGAAAGCTGAGTACCTGCCAAGTACAGGTCATAAATGTTAGTATTCGAAGTACTTGACTATAAGCGTCCTTTCCCTTCTCATCTTATTGAACTATTCATTTAAATATAATTCTGATCATCTGAACAGGAAGATCAAGTATGGAAATCTGTTGTGGACTTAAGCAGTGATCAAAGATAGATGACATAACAGCATAAGAGCACATTATTATACTTGTGTTTTCCTAGAATTTTGAAGAAAACCTGTCATTTATAATCCTTTCACTGTTGGCGAAGAAAATTATTCGATTAGTCATGAGTTCATCATTCATCCAAATTTAAGATTTCAGAAATAAATGCAGTATTCATCCCTGACAAATATTCTTCATCCTCATAAACAGTGTAGGAATAGGAGTAATTGCATTATCCTAAACCTTTCACTCGCAGTTTCTCTCTCCATCTTAATGGTTTCCCAAATAAAAAAGTGTCCAATATTATATTTAAGCATCCTGTTGCACTCTATATGATATATGATATAACTCCGTCTTAAGTGCAAACTATATATTATAGGTTTTTCGTTTTGCTCTTTTTTACACACTACATATTTCGGCCACAGACGGCCATCATCAGGTGTATACACTCACATATCTGTTACACTGCACTTATTTATAACATTTAAAATTTAAAAACATAGGTCTTCCTGATTGTTCCTTTCATTGCTATTACCAAAATCTACTTTGTTGATATCTTTGTTATTTACACACGTCAATTTTGATTTCTCTGAATTAGCACTTATAAAATCTTCAGTTCTAATTTTAAATCCTTTAAAATTTTTTCTCTAAATTTTAAAATTTGAAATTGTCAGGGTTACTCGCCCTATGTCTATAGTGCTGCAGCGGCTTCTTGTTTCTAGTACTGTACAGGTGTTATTCTGTGTAGTCTCCCTGTGTGCATGCCACTGCTTATCTTTACTACGTGTGCAAAACGAAAAACCTATAATATATAGTTTGCACTTAAGACGGAGTTATATCATATAAAAAAGTGTCCCCCAGAAAGGTACCAGCCTGTAGCAGGGTGGGATGTTCACACTGCTGCCACTGAGTCTGCAGTGGGACATACTTATTCTGGCCCCATTCACTGAAGCTCTTGGAGTAAATGTTTTACTTCAACCATCGAAACAAAATTAGTATCCAAGAATTTAATTTATTATGATTCTTTTTCACTTTTCACAGAAATCAGTGTTAACCCTGTGTATGCGTGGTGATATAATTTAATTGGTAATGAACAGTATGGTTTTTGCATTGAGATTCAGTTGCTTAATTATGAGCATTTGCTTTTTTGTGTGACAAAACAGTTCGCTTCAAAATGATTAATATGGTTCTTTAGCAGTCTGGAATTGTTCTGTCTGTAAGAGTGAAAGAATAATCAAATGATCTAGTATATATTTGCATTTCACTGAAGGGTACAAAATATAACTGCTGTATATATAAAAGATACTGGTCTGGTAACATCCTGAACCTACGAATATTTGTATATTAAAACTTATTTGCAGGGCACTGAATATGATTTTTTAAAGAAGCCATTTTTTAAGAAGAGGCTTATTTTACTAGTCATGGTGCTATTTTTAATATGTCATAGAGCAATCTAGAATACTGTCTTGGTATATACATACTATTATATATACATACATATAGTCTGTCCAAAGACATTTGTGGTACAGCTGGATAATCAAACACATTGTGAGTACTTGGGCAGGTTTTCCTAAATACTGGAACTCTATTGGTGAAAACATTTATAGTGATGTTTCTGAACAAAGTAAATTATTTCTCATCTGAATTATAAAATACAGGACCTTGAAAACCTGTTTGATTGCTTAGCAGCAAGTTTGTTGCTTGTGGATTTTTTAAAAGATGTAAATTATTATTTTTAGAAAACTGTGGTAAAACGGCAAAATATGAGTTTTGCCCAATTAGCAGAGCCTAGACAATATTTTAATCCCTAATAATATTGACCCTTCTGAGATGTCTGTGCTAGAATATTAGTTGAATAACTTGTCCAAGAACCTTCAGTGTATTAGAACTGGTAGGTACAGAGAACCACCTAGATTAAATGTAGATGTTGCTTGTTCAAGCTTCCTTTTAGCAGCCTACAATCTGATTTTTTCCTGGGAAAGAACATTAATGAAAAATGTATAAAAATGTCTTGAATCCCTTTGAAAAAATGCAGTCTACCAGGTATAATTTAATTTGTTACAGATACTTATTTTGACAGAAGTACTTCTATTTGGACATATGACACCCTAGAGGGGCCAGTTATTTTGCATGAAAAATTAATATGTAATACTGCGTTTGATAGGGGTTGCCTTTGAGATCAGTTTAAGTGTTTATCTGTTATAGGCCCTCTGACACACCAACAGGTCCTATTTATTTAGATTTAAATTTAAATTTTGGTTGGAGTGAGTTCAACAGAGGACTCCAAACCACTTACAGGTCCATTTATTTTAACATCTGACACACAACTAATTTCAACCTATATTTTCTTACAATTTTAACTGTCAAGACTGCATTTTATAGTGAACCATATGCAATACTATTTCCTAAATGTCATACTGAGTCAAAAAGAGGACAGAGAAGTAAAATGTTTGATACCAGGTGTCAGTATAATAATATTTTCAGGTGACAGGCCAGATGGGTTCAAACAATTTATGTGGGGATATATATATATATATAACCAACTTCAAATATTCTGTCTTTAATAAACGTGGAACTGATCAGACAGAACTGTTAGCATGTTAATTTTTATTCATGTAATGCAAATCCTGAACCTGCAATGTCTTGTCACACTACATTACCAGTAACTTGATGTCCAGCTCTCATCATTCAACATCTATATCATGCATAGTCATATGAAATATCAAGTAAAGTCCACAAATAAAAGCGGCTCTTCTTGATTCTAATGTTTAAACATGTCTTCTAAGTTACTTAAAATAAAATAACAATTGTTGACTTGAATATCTTTCATTCAAGAAGGAGAATGTGTCAAAAGAAAATTCTGAAAATGAACCACCAACTAAATTTTATTCACTAAGCAACCAATTTATTTTGTAACCAAACTGCAGAATTATGAAACTGTCTGTATCTTATGTCCACCTGTGTAGTTAGACTTTATCTTGTCTGTCTTTATATTCCTAATTGTGTTCTCCACATATATTGGTCACAGTCACCATGAAGTTCAAATATTTCCACCCTTCAGCTAATAAGTAAACATTTAGGAAAAACCAATGGCCATGAAAAAGTTTTGTCACAAAGCTACTAATTTTTACAAATGTTATACCATTGAAGGAACTCCTGCCTATACAAGAGTTTGTATGTTTTAGAGGATGTCTGGATCTAAATTTTAATAACATAAACTGTTCTACATGCAAAGTGAAAGATATTAAACTTTGAAAATTTTCATGTAATGAGGTAACTCTCAAAGTGTCTATCCTTAGTCAGGTCACCTTTTATGTGCATGCATGTATAGAGTAGTGTATCCCATCTTACTTCAGTTGAAGAGAACATGCACTCTGTGCAGCAGGAAGTGGATTGTTTTCTATGGTTGACTTTAAATCCTATATCTATTATGGCTTACAGATCCATTGCTGGGCAGTGACCTCAAAATGGATGAGCACAGCTGTTGCTATGCAATAGGCAGATAAACAAACATCCGTTTCAAGGCAACAGTCAGTAGACCCATTCCTGCAGAAACAATATCCACTCTATCACTAGGCAACTACCATGACAAAAATAAAAGTATTGTTGGAGACCACTTTTTCTGTTGGGTTTGCCCTGAGGTTATATATTGAGGATGCAAACCAAGTTGTAGTCAGTTATCAGTCATCGGCATTTCAGTTGAGTACACTGATGGTGAGAGAGAGAGAGCGAGAGAGAGAGTTTAATTGCCAGTTCAGCTGAAAGTCAGCCTGTGAAGAGAAGAACAGGAGGTTGGTGTGAAATGGCCGCCAGCCTGGGACCCAGTTAGTTGAGTTGTCAGTTGACAAGAGTCCTGCATGGGCAGCTGTGAAAAGAGGACCTGAGTGTGGAAAGCTGAAAAATCTCCCTCAGTAGAAGACGTTCCCTGGAAACGGCTAGTGGCAGACAAAACATCTCTAGGAAAGACACTACTTTACATCACATTTCTGCAGAAAAAGCTTTCCAGTTAGAATGAGTACCACCTCACTTCTCCCATCATGTTCATGTCTTTCTGGATAGGGAGTTTTCTGGACATTTGAATGCAAGAGGGGATGCCCAATTCCCTTGCTCCCCACACTCTCCAGTTCTTACTCCCATAGGTTTTACTTCTGGGGGTTGTCAAATGTATAATTTATCAAGAAAAGGAGCGAAATGTAAATAAGTTGCATGAAAGAACTGTTAGAGTTGCGGAGTGTAATGATGAAATGCTTGCCAATACCTGGTGATAAACCATATATAACCTTGAAGTGTGCCATGCATTGATGGTGTCCATACTGAGATCCACTGATTGCATAAGAAAGTTGGTGAGGCGTAGTGTTTGAAAATGTATAATTTTTCTCATACACATGGTAGCCAAATACATATCTAATTTATTGACATTTAAGGCAGGACACAGTGTACAGTATATAGTTTTAAAGTGCTTCATTCTGTCAATGCCAGTTAATATTTTCAGTCCCTCATTCTTAACCTCATGTGTAAAATGTAAACATTAAACTATTTATAAAAAAAAACTCTGTGATTTCAGTCCACAAGCAAACCATACCAACCGAGCAACCGCTGCTTGTTGACGAAGTTGTAGTGTCAAATTTGTGGGTAGAGGGTGTCGCGTGGTCAGCACAACGAATCCCCATGGCCGTTAATTTCGATTTTCTAGACTGGAGCCTCTATTTCCTTGAAATAGAGTGAGGCTGAGTGGACCCCGTTCCAGACCCACTACTTCTCCAAAAAAATCGGATAGTGCCGGGAATCAAATACTGACCACTAGACCACACAGGTGGTCCATTACACTATATAATTTCTATAATTTTACTTTTGTTTTCTGTGGGTGTGAATACTTAATTGCCACTCTAAAAAAAACATCAAAAATGAATGCTTTAAGAGAATGCATAAAATATGCTCTTTAATAATTGCATTCTAAAAATCAGCACGAAAGATGATGAACAAAATCAGAGTGAAGCAATACATTGACCTTCATGGTGACTATGACTTTTGCATATTTTTCTGTCGGAACTTGACAGCTCTTTTTTCTAGGTATAGAAAGTAGCTTTTAAGGAAACAGTATAAAATTATAACGTCCAAGTAAGAGCAGTAGCAAGTAGGATTTTCACAAACAAAATGTTGGCAATAATTTATAATTTAAAAAATATAACAACATGATAAAAGTCACAAATAAGACAAGCAAAATAAACTTTCAATATGTATATTAACATTTTTTAAATGTACTTTAAAAAAATGTACTTGAGAGAACTTCCATTGCTGTTGTACTGTAATATTTATGCAAGTTTTATGGAAACCGTGATTTGAGTGTAAGGCACGGAGAGACGTGAATGTGTAGAAGTTTGTTAGTCCATTGGCTCCTCATTTGTTGGTATTCAAACAAAGTCTATTTTGGTAGTGATTTCCATCTGTCAAGACTGTTTACTATACCATGAAAGACACGTATTTTAAGTAGAGTAACAGAGGTTTTTCTGCTTGTTAGAGTCTTCATACTTTAAAACAATTTGTTCAGCATAAATAAATAATGAATATCCTTTTTATCTTTCTGCTTTGTTTGGAGAATTTATGTAATAAAATGCCAAGTATGTAACACCCTCTGAAATGGACTATTTCCACAAAATTCTTATTAATCTTAAAGACTAGCAAAGTCTTATTAAATATGTTCATGTTGGCTTACATTTCATATACTAATGAGTCCAATTATGAAGAAGTGCATCTAATATTTGCCTACTTTTTTTTTTGTGTAATTTTATGGCCATGGGAGCGGGGATATCACAGTTGGTGTAGCAACTGGCTATGGGCTGGACGACCGAGGGGTTGGAGTTCAAGTCCCGGTACGGGCAAGAATTTTCTCTTCACCATGCCATCCAGACCGGCTCTGGGGCCCACCCAGCCTCCTACCCAATGGGTACCAGGGGCTCTTTCCTGGAGTGTAAAGCAGCCAGACCTTGAAGCTGACCACTCACCTCCAACTAGTGCTGAGGTCAAGAAAACGTGGATCTACATATCCACTCCCCCATACATCTTCATGGTGTAGTGCTTAATTAGTTAAGCACAGGGACTTTCCCTTCATCTTTTATTTTATGCCCTTGAGAGTTATATACTTCAGGATTTTCCTCCCTGATGTAAACATTGGAATGATAGCATTTAAAACAGTTCACTTTGGAAGTAATTATAGCATTGGTGACATCTCCAGGGCAGGAAAATATAATGGAACAATTTTCCAATTGATTTTCACTAGGTAGACAGATGTAAATGTCAAAGCATGCTGTGACCTGTAGGTGGATTTCTCTTTCCTCAGTCCTACAGTTCTGTGACCCATGGATGAGTCACTTCATTATGGTGTGACTCGCTACTAATGAGTCACTCTGGTATTAACTATAGCTGAGTGTAACTGTGTTTCAGATAAACTACTGTTGAAACATTAACTATTAATCAAAACTCGCTAATCCCCATCCTAAGGGGAGAATTATTCCTGTAGGTAAAAATCAAATTGCACAATGCTAAGAAGAGACAGAGAATAAATGATTTCCTCCCATCTTAGATGAGTTGATTAAAAATTAAGAATTGTTTGTTGTATTATTTGACACCCCTCCCCCTAGTAGTTTTCCTAATAACAAGTCTCAGATTCAGCTTTGTTCTATGGACTAAAGCTTAGAAAAAAATGTTCTGTTCTTCTTCTCAAATGGAAGTAACCATTGCTGGGTCACACTGGGCTATTGTCTCAAAGCATTTTTGAACCGAAATTTGAAGGATTTAGTAAAAATATCTTGGTAAAGTTCGTAATATACACACACAAATCAGCTAAACTCATTGACTGAGGAAGGATCAATCAATAATTTGAGAGTAATGTGTCATTATTCTCAAGGTTTAATTGCCAGCCCTATTTAAGTATACCTGGTAACTTTTTTCTCTTCAACAGAGACCATCTCTGTATCTTACTCTGTTACGTGGAATAGAATTTTTTATGTGTGTTGGGTTTCTAAACCTGTACAGTGAAAGCCCATTGCAATAAATGATACATCATATATGGATAACAGCAAAAGTGGTCGTCATCTGGTTTAATTTAATTCTGTAATTTTTATGGAAGTGGTAAACATGAATTTGTGAGTGTCTTGATCCTTATAACCTTGTACTTATCCTAAACCACTTGGTTCCCAATTGGTTCTACTTACTGGACAAATGCAATAAATAATTATCTGAATTATGGGTAAAGAGGCAGAGTGAAGTTCCGGGAAATATTTTATTAAATTGAGCTGCAACAGGATTGTATGTGGAGTGGGAGAGAGGGGGGAATACAGATCCAAACTTTTCCCTGAATATCTCTGAAAACATGAAAAGCACCTGACAAAAAGTTACTTGCAAATGACAGATATAGTGATGAAGTAACAAAGCATATATTTTAGCAGTACAATTGACTGATAAATCTCTGTAATAAAAGTTTATACTTGCTGATTTATTTTTAAAAATTCCCTGCCTAGGCTATTAAATCTTAGATATGATACTGTGATGTGATTCTGTCACACAGGCTTGAAAGAATATGATTGTGCTTCATATTTAAAAATGGAGCAAAAATGGCAACATTTTATTTAACTTAAATGACACAGTAGCATACTGTATATTTGATTTGTCTATTCGAAATACCTCTTTATTATTAGATCCATGAGATCAGAGTAAATGCATCGAAATTATTACAAAACATCATGTATATGTATTACACCCATTATCCAATACGGAAATTATTTTGACTTCCAACTGGTGATGTTTTGCTGCGATCAAATTTTACCAGTGGGTTAAATTCCAACACCTCAGCTGTATATAGCTGATAAAACGGAGGTAGTAATGGATGTACACACCATTTGGAAACCAAGGATTTATGTCATTAATGTACCTAGTTCATGAAAATGTTAATGATATTTAGTCAACTAATTAAGAGATACCATTTCATTTGTACCATTATCCACAATCTACCCATCCATCCATCCCCAGAGCAGATGAGGCCTTAGTACATAATTAAATTAGCGTAAAATAGTCACTTTTGTACTAGCCATTTTGTGTAAAGAAGAAGTAAAAATATTCAAACAGCCTGTACTTAATAAATGAAAAAATATAACTGTGAAGTTTATTAAGAAATATCATTAGTACTACTTAAAATTATGCATATCTGCTGATCATTTAAACTATATGATGACCCAAAAGTGATTTTGACAAACGCACGACACACTGCGATATGATATTACCCAAATAATTATGTAGTAATGGGTATCTTTCAAGAATGGTTTTAGTATTGAGCATGAAAGATCATAAATAAACATGTCTTCATACATTTGAAATGAGCATATTGTGACCATGAAGAATTATACTTGTGGGTCATCATGTACATATTATCATTTCATTTGTGATCTGCAGTTAGTTCATTGAAATTCTTATAATTTATGTGACAAACACAAGCTTCTTAAAAGTGTAGGATATGCCTAGGCAGACACAGTTTTATGGTAGGTTTTAATGAGATCTGTGTATGTGACTACATTACATGTATAATTTGTAATGTTTTTGGGTGGCACAGCACAGTGTAATGAGCATTGCCACTCATTTCTCTTAAAATTATTGTCATGAGACTGTTTTTATGTCTGGAGTAGCCCTAAGTTGATATAAAATAGATTAAGCTAAAATGAATGAAGAATAACAATTCAGAATTTGTGAACCATGAATGGGTCATGGTACTTGTTTATAAAATATTACGTGAATGGTCATTAACATTACCTGGTCAAAATACAATGTGTTTAATTTCCTTCATTCCACAGTTATCTAGTGAAAGAGTAATATATGGGGTCTGATACCATGTAGTTCGGTACCTGTCTACCAAAGCAATTGGCACTGCATCCCAGGAGACTATCATCAAAATCAGGGCCATGAGAAATTCAGGTCTTATGCATCCATTAATGTTTTCATAGTCACATGCTTTTGACAGAATTTCACTTTATTGCTGAAAAAATCCAAGTGTGACGTATGAATATTTTATTGTAATGACACTATTTTTCCATTTTTTACATCAAAAGCAAAAGTCATAAAATAATGGTAACAACCTTATGATATCAGTGATTTCTGAGTTCAGAGTATTTTGAGAATTTCATAATCAGATATCTGAGGATTGGCAGTTATTTTGTAATTTATTTGAAAATGTTACACCAGGTACAAAGATTGTTTGGTATTATATAAGATAAATTGATGAACACAAACCCAGATATGGGAAGAGTTGAGAGGTAATGTTGTGGCTGTTTCAAAGTAGTCATCTAAAGGAACTGAAAAAAATAATAAAAGACATCAGTAAGCTAGCCAAACCCCAGCCAAGATTCTTAACATGTACCTTCTAACTCCAAGAAAGAGGTGTTACAATTTTAACTAACCTGCTCAACAAATAAGAAGTGACAGAGTAGAAACAGCTCATTGGTGTGTGAGCACAGTACCAACATTTACTCTCTCTCTCTCTCTCTCTTAAAAATAAAAATGAAATTAAATATAACAGCAAAATATCAATTTAATTAATTAAAATTTTAAGTTTATTAGAGAAGAGCTAACATGTTTGCTATGAGAGACAAACTGGTTCACACTGTCAGAAGTGAGAACATTGAGACATAATGTGAGAAGAAAAATTATAAAAATCAATGTTAATTTACCACCAAAATGCAGAAGAGATAATTGTGTATCCTGTATATGTTGAAATCAAGTCAGAACAGACTTGCAGCCTACAGCAGAGGAAGAGGGGGAGGGGGGCAAGAAACTTTTCTTGCCAAGCCTGGCATCTGCCAAATCCCTCCCTCTGGAAATAAGCAATATTCGTGGGTTGTATCTATGCATGTATGTATGTATGTATGTATGTATGTATGCATGATCTCATATACTGAAACTGAGTACACCCACGAAATTAATTTGTGGGAGCAAATGACAGTGCCAGAGGATCAAGTGCCCATTCCCTTTTGACGTTAAAAATGCTCAGTTATGAAATGCACATGTACACGTGTATTTTGACTACATAATGTAACTGCATTCATATTGATTATGTGCCAAATCATTTGTAAAACAAAGCAAATTGGGTCAAATAAGGCTTAGAAAATGAGCTGTATCCAGATGGTCTATTTTATGATCATTGCTTGTAAAGATGCTCATAATTTTCATAGTGGACATGGTTACATGCATTGTTCTATTCCTGCATCATTCCAGAGGCTTACTGACCACAACCCATTTCATACAATTGACTTAAATTTGGAATTTACAAAATAAGTAAGAACAAAATCGGGGCTAGTGCTCAGCCTTAATTTTATACCACAGAACTGTTAAATGATTGAATTCCAGTCTATAAATATTGTATAAGTAAAATATGCCCTACAATTTAATTTTCATCTCTATGTATTACATGAAACAATTACTATAACCACTGTAGAACATTTTCCTTCCATTACTGGAGTACTTTCTTGCTTTTATCATCAGGTAGCAGTGACATATAATAATCAATGCTCTTTCTCCAAAGCAATTTTAAGCTTTAAGATGATGAAATTCCATCTTCAATTGTATGTAACTATGTTCTTGATATGAAGAGATCTATTGTTTCATGATCACTTGAGAGTTGTGAGCAGTAGTTTTTACAAAATGGTTTCATTATTCTAAGGGATAGAAGTAATATCACGTGCGTAACAATAATAGTAGACTGCGTAACTTTTGATTTAGAATGTGTAAAAACATATATCAAAGTTAAGATGTTTAAAATTGAAGTTCTGGAAAACCAGAGGTAAAAATATCGGCAGGTATAGGGTAGTGTATTAACAGTAACATTAATAGAGGTAAAATGACGTTTAACATTAAGAATTGTACAAATTTAGGGAGTGGAAAATAAAGTTCAAATATAAACTTTATGAAATATTGCTTCTTTTTCAGGATTTCAAATTCATTTGGTTATCAAACAGAAAGGAAAATAAAGTCACAGATGCAAAGGTGTTCTCCTTTCCCTTCTGTGATTTCATTTGTCAACGCTACAAAAAAAAAATGTCATGGTTTTGTTTGTCTTACTATTGTTTTATGCTGAAGTCTTGTGGCAACAGTGAATGCCAAGAATTCACAATAAGTCTGAAAAGAACAAATTGTTCTGGCCTGTCAAAATTAAGTTAGGATATAAACATTAAATCTATGAGAAACTTCCAGAAGCATAAGGAACCCAAAGCAGTATCAGAATGAGAAAAGATGTACCCATTTCCTGATATTTATAAAGAAATAATCTAACTGTACTTAAGATATTTAATGAGCTCTTTAGACACACATAGCAAATCTTCCTGAATTAAAAAAAAATAGTGGCACCCCAAATTACGTTAAATTAATATCCTCCGTGTGCTACTTCAAGTGATTACTGTGCTGAATGAGGATGAAGTTGAAATTTTGTTATATACTAATTTCAAATGGGCAGTGCATGCTGTGGAGAAATAAATTGCGTTTGAAGTTGCAAGTGTTCAAATGATATAGGTGGAAGAAAAATTGACTTCATGCAACACAAATGATGCTGGTTAGAAAATGTTTCTAGAGTGTCAATTACCAAAACATTTGAATGTTCAAGATTTTTGCTTCTACAAAGTTAAGCTTATCTTGTCTCTTGTGTTTGTTTTATTATGGCTATGGCCTGGAGCAGCACATTCTTGCAGACCTGTTTCCTCTTTCAGTTTTTTATTAAATGTAAATTAATTTCTGCTAATCTTGTATTCATGTCCAATTCATTTCAGTTCAGTATGTGACCATTAATTGGCAGATATCTAAGCATAATATACAGCATTGTAAATAATACTATTTTAAGAATTATGACATGAATGACTTACTTTTCACTGTCAAGGAGTTATTTTTTATTAAGTGACAAAATTTTAAGAAAGTTGATCTGCTTTTTACTTGTGAAAGTGGTGAAATTATTTGTCTCCTGGTATGGTAGTTAAGCTTGCACTGTATATAACTAAGCTTTTGGTGTTTACCCATAAATGGATTTATTTACATTCAAAGAAACTAAAATTCATGCAATGCTAGGACTGTTGCTATTTGTTAAAAGTCCTCGGGCACCAAGCAAATTGGCACAAATGGTAACATGGTTTGTATGCATTTGAGAAGTGCCTGATTCAAATCTCAGCTCAAGTAACTTTACTTGTCGTCAACCTATATGCCGAAGCAATAGAAGCTGCAAAGTCGCGTGCCGCTTTATCGGCTTCTACCCCGAATTAATTTCTAGTTTAGGTGATATTAATTCAGAAGCGATGCTTTGAAACCCCTCCCAATCTGTAAATTTTTCAATGGTTTCCGAAAGATTCCTAATTTTAACGTGATCCAGTATGTGGAATACTATTGGTAGGTGATCTGAGTCCAAAATATCAGAGACGATGACATCTGACACTCTGATATTTTTGTGAACCACAATGTCTAACACGTCACCATTTCCCGTAGGGGTATAATGAATGGGGCACTGTGGTGCTGAGATTTCGAAATCACTCATATCAAATAAATCCATAAGTTTCAAACCTGAGGGGTTTGAAACTCTGCTATTCCAAAATGGGTTCTTAGCATTCAAATCACCTGCCAAAATAGACTTTTGTCTGAAGCTTAAGAGCTCAGTGATGTCAGCATCACTCCAGGCTTTGCCTGGGGATTTGTAAACAGCTGCAAGCAGCACTTCACTATTACCAATTGGTATGCAGACCGCTGTCGCTTCTACTGAAACAAGAGGTGGTAGGTCTACATGGTTATGGGGAATGCCTTTTCTTACTGCAATGGCAGTTCCAAATTTTCTACCCGACTGGCGGTCGATTCTATAAAAGTGGTAATTTGGAATAAAGAACCTCTCATGAGGTTTCAGATGTGTCTCTGAAAACAGGGCCACATCTACGTGTAGGTCTTGCAGCTGTTTACTGAGCTCATACCGCTGCCTCCCAATGCCGTTCGCATTAAATGCTATGACTTCGAGGGGCCTATGAACTCTAGTGGCCATTTTGTTTCATTAAGTTTAGAACGATTTTAGTTATGGCCATTATTTTGTCTTCCTCTGACACTGCACCACTGATCTCTGTCATAATTTTCTGTACTACAGTCACTACTCTCAACATATTGTCGAGAGACTGACTGTTTACATTAGAAGCCTGAACTGACTGACCTGTGTGCTGTTCCAGTACAGGGATCGGGACGCTCGGTTTCATGGCTGCTGGTGTTTGGCGAGTCTGAGACTGCTGTTCCTGTGATGTGTGGCCTCGGAGAGCCGCCGCAAAGGAGACTCCAGGGGTGACGATGTTTGATGAGAACACCCTTCCTGTTGTGGTTTTTGGTGCTCTCTGCAATTTCTTCTTCTGCAGTTCCTCCTTCGCGTGACTGCAGCCGCGGTAGGTAGCGGGATGCGGTTTCTCTCCGTCCTTCAATTCACATTTACAGCATGCTGGAGTGGAGGCAGCGTTCTGTTTCTCAGGACACTCTTTGTGCTGGTGGCCACCCCCGGACCACATGCAACGGGGAGGTTGCTTACAATTAGCCCAGATGTGGCCAAACTGTTGGCAGTTGTGACACTGCGTAAGGCTACTCTGTGCTCTATATGCCTCAACCCGGATGGAAATGTGGAAAAGACTTTGTAGTTCGAAAATTTCTTGAGATTTTGCCGTCCTGGGTAGGGTGATAAGGAAGAGGGGAAGGTTTCTGGTTATCCTTTCTTCTGAAGGCGACCCGCAGGTGGTTGTCATCTGTTTGACGCTAATCACTTCAAATCCCAGGGTCACCAATCCATCAGAAATATCCTCTGCCGGGGTATTGAGAGGGAGGTGACAGATTAAAGCCTTGATGGGTTTTTCTGACTTGGGAAAGAAGGTAAAATAGGAAAGTTTGTTGTTGAATAGATGGGACTTGACGGCTTCGAAATCCGCCATGCTTTTAGTGAGGACTCTGGTCCCGCTCTTGGTATTACGGAACTCAAAGTCACCTTTGACCACATTTTTAAGTTCTTTTTGCAAGTGAATGAGGTTCACTGCGGATGTTAGAATTATTGGGGGGGGGCTGCCTGCTTTGCCTGAGGTTCCCCCCTCCAGCGCAGTGGCTTCTGCACCAGAATTGTCCGTTTCCATTGTTGCCTCCCTGAGGGGGGGCGAAGTAGTTTTTTGTGGCAACCTCTGGTTTAGGGTTGCTTTCGACTGCTGCCGTTGTTTTATTTGGAGTCGGTGCGGTTTCAGCGGTGCTTTGTCGTTTTCGCCTCCGGACTTCTTTGAAGCCTTCCTCCTGGGCTGGAATATTTGTGCTTGATGCGCTGGCCTTTATCAGTGACTACAGCTCATTCAGCGTGACTGTATAGTTGCCATAGAGCGCACTGAACAGCGTCTTGCCTTACAGGGCCTTACAGTAATTTATCCTATTGTCGTCGGCGGCGCTGACTATTGCCGCCCATTCTTCACTTTCTCCAATCGCAGCAGTTNTTTTCGGCCCAGAATGCCTGGTACCCCGGCACAGGGACGCCAGCCATCTCTGGCTCGACACTTACAGATTAAACAACCCAGCCGAGTATTGACGTATAAGACAAGATATTGAGACACAACTCACTGCCCGCACTGAATCCACAAGCAATGTTGCCCAAGACACAACAAGAATTCACAATCCAAATTTCACATCCAATATCGAGTTTTGTCGAACAGACAAATTCTTACTCATCGACCTTACTCCTTACTCAATGATCAATCCGACGTTCCAAGACTGAAATACCTGTTCACCTAGTGATGAATCCATCCACTGATTTGGCGAGCTTGTGTTCCGCCTTTTATACAATGCTCGGTGGGCGGAGCGAAACTTGAATTTGAGGAGCAACAATTTGCAGAGCGCTGATTGACTAGCGAAAATGAGGAGCAGAAATTTGCAGTGGGTGCTGGTATACATATGAATGAGATGTCAGGCAATGCGATATTCACTAAGGAGTGAGTGTTGTCTAAAAGACCGGTGGAAACAGCGTGCTATGTGGGATGTCCCCACACATTTTTACCTTCACTCCCTTACCATTCATTTCGTATAATATTTAGTCCCTTTTGCTATCCCCAAGTAAAATCTCAACTAATGCCAAGGTCAAGAATACATGGATCTATACATCCACTCCCTCACACGTTTTCATGGCGTAGTGCTTAATTAGTTAAGCACAGGGACAGTTTTCCTTGTTACTTTCTACAATTCACAATTGGCAGATAATAACAGAACTCAACATGTATTCCCGTCCGGCCTTTTAAAGCACAAACTTGACAAGAGAACCAAAACGAATCATTTGGACTGACTGAACCCGTGGCCCAACACAATTCTCACTGGCTTCTTTCATACAAAATCAAGGCTGCAAACGTCCTTCCAGTCCTTCCGTATCGACTAACATACAGCACGAAGTGTCTAATATGTCCAATTCTATCTAGAATCGAACGTGATATGCTTGCATCTTCTTCTATGGCGCAACAGCCCGATGTCGGGCCTTGGCCTCCCTTATCAGGCCCCTCCATTCCTCTCTATCCTGCCTGCTCTCTTCCAGTTCCTTACGCCCATTAACTTCTTTGCCTCATCTTCCACCGCATCAATCCATGTAGTTCTTGGTTTCCCAGTGCGTCTCCTGCCGCCTGTTATACTATTTTCTTTGGGATACGCTCCTTATCCATTCTCTGTACATGCCCAGCCCATTGCAGTCTTTTAAGGTTTATCGTCACTGAGATCTCTGGCTCCTTATATAATTTGTATAACTCTTTATTATATCTTATTCTCCATATCCCATTCTCTTTTATTGGCCCATAAATTCATCTTAGGATTTTCCTCTCGAATGAATTGATGACTGATTCCTCTTTCTTGTTTAGCATCCAACATTCACATTCATAATAAAGCACCGGTCTTATCATTGTTTTATATATTTTTGTTTTAATCACTCGGTGTATATTCTTTGACCTAAAAACTGATAGTAACGAGAAATATGCATTATTCGCTAGTTTTATTCTTCTTATTATTTCACGATTTTCGTCTCCATCTTTGTGGAATTTCGATCCTAAATATATGAAGTCTTCAACTATTTCTATCCCTCCCTTTCCATGTTAATTTCTCCAGTTTGCATCAGCATTTTAGTTTTATTTACATTCACCTCTAAGCCAGTTGTATTTGTTATGGTTTTTATTTCTTTATATGTCTCCTTCATTGCTCCTAGGGATCTCGATACTGTAATAATATCATCCACATATGCCATTATTTGCGGTTTGTTTATATGCTATTGTGTTCTTGTGTCTACATTACATTTCCTCACTATATATTCCAATACCAAATTAAATAGTCATGGTGCCAAACTATCACCCTGTTTTAATCCTTGATTTGTCTTAAAGCATTCTGTTAACTGGTTCTGGAATTTAACTTGATTGATTGTTTCTGTCATGGTTAAGTTAATTATTCTACTTAGTTCTGTTGGAATAACAAAAGAGGACATAATCATCCTTAATTTCTTCCTTATTATTGTATCATATG
>NW_019731579.1:299314-299965 GCF_002891405.2 Cryptotermes secundus | reverse complement strand
CCTTCTGCCAGTCTATGAAGCAAACACACAGTTCTTCATGTATCTTAAATAAATGTAATGAATACTGATAATCTGGTATCCATTCATATTCCAGTTCAGTAATGGAATGGTTTATATGGCAAAAGTAACATATCTTACAAAAAATGTAATGAATACTGAAAATATGGTATCATTCATATACCGTTCCAGTAATGGAAAGGTTTATATGGCAAAAGTAACATATATCTTACAAAGAAATATAATGAATACTGACAATCTGGTTTCTATTCATATTCCAGGTAAGTAATGGAAAGGTATAAACCTTTCCACTTCAGTACTGGATACATTTAATGAAACAGGTAAAGAAATTACTTAAATAGTCCTACCCCATATTATATTTAAGCAACCTGTTACACTCACACAATATATATGAGACAAACTCCGTCTTAAGTGCAACAATTTAATTGTAGAAGAAAGAACTACAATTAAATTGTTCCACTTAAGAAGGAGTTTGTCTCATATATATAGTCCTACCCACATTCAATCCTGATACTGATTCTGCTTCTCAGAGTTTCACACTGGGGTGGATAACCTGAACTTTGCAAGTCAGTTACAAAGTAATGCCTCTTCATTCTTACCTACACATAAACAAGACTCATGTGTGTCTGTCAG
>NW_019731579.1:296139-299128 GCF_002891405.2 Cryptotermes secundus | reverse complement strand
TCACGCCATCTTACGTCACCGCGCGTTGCATATTACGTCACCGTGGGGAGAGTGGCGGGGCGATGACTCGCCTATTACCGTAGTAACGAGAGCGCTACGCTACCGCCACGTACCTCTGGGGAGGTGGGGGTCCTCCGTTGCGCAACATGTCACAATATTAATTTTCAATGAACATAAAAGTGGTATATAAATTGATGTCAATTTTGGAAATAGCCTCTTGCTTAATATTGATCAAGTTGGTGGCTTTTTTATTTAACTTGTTAGTGTGAGATTATACCATAAATCAGATCTTGTTGTAAAGTATACAACCTACACACAAAAAATTAAACTCTCATTTACCCTGAAATAATAAGTGAACTTACATTTTAATATCTAGAACTTCTTTATAAACCTTCACGCCCAGCCATCAATTCCTAACTTTCACAGTCTGTCATATAACCATATCCATTGATATATTGAGTTTTTGGACTTTATCCATCGTCCTGGTTTCTAAGATAACTAATAAAAACACGACGTTTCGGAAACTGGATCTGTTTCCGTCCTGAGTTGAAGGAAAACACCTATTCTGTTGGGTCCCTTAGAAAGAGTTAGCCTCAATCAGGACGATGGATAAAGTCCAAAAACTCAATATATCAGTGTGTTATACACCATCGTCAGAATCCTATAGTAACTACTAACCATATCCATGCTTATGTAACCACACTCGTATCTGTTACAAAAAGAGCATGATATTCAGTACAATTAGAAACTTCGGATTTTTTCTTTCCTTAGAATATTTAAAATGCTAGAATTTTATAATATTGATTGGTAGGTTTGGCTGGATAAGGATGCGTACAGTCATTGGTGGCATATCAGAAGATTATTTGTGTAGAAGGAATGAATCAAAGAAGAGGCAGAATATATTAGTATGGATCAGAGATTATTGGGAGCCCTTGATTTTGAACTTTGGAAAAAAAATCTTTTGTAAAAATGGGACTATAAATACGACTGTTTATTCTAAAGCTAACTACTATTTTACATATACAAACTCCATGGCTATAGTCTACAAGCAAACTATATCGACCGAGTGACCACCGCTTGTCGGTGAAGTTAGTGCCAAATTTAGTGTATAGAGGGTGTCGCGTGGTGAGCGCAACAAATCCCCACAGCTGTTAATTTCGGTTTTCTAGTCCAGTACTATTTTATATATGTGTATATTTTACTGTGAAGTAATCATAGTGAAGGGAAGGATAATATTAAGGTGGATTTTGAAGGGATAGTTTGATGGCATGTGCTCAGTTTAACTGACTCAGATTAGGGTCATGGTAATTAACATTAGAATTCAACAGAAGCCTGGGAATTTCATGACCAACTGAGATTCAGATTCTCGAGAGGGAAACTGCTCCATTAAGTTGCTTATTGGCTGTCATAAGCCATGTTGTGATGGTTCAGTCCAGTCAAGCCCACACCAGTTCCATCTTCCTGCTTATACTAATGTAAGAATACATCCCCTAACACTAAGTATCAAAATGAAACTTGATTATGAACCATTGTCGTATAATATTTGAATGATAGGGTAGTACTGTGTGTTGCTGGAGTTGGTCTTGTTTATTGTTGATCTGTTTTTTTATTCTGTTTATTCTATGTAATACTGAAGTACATTAATTTCTGTTTCCATGTCCTAAACAATAGCTTATAAAGAGGTTACTACTTCCAAAACAATTTGCCTATTTAAGCGGTAGAGATTTAATCTTTAGGTAAAAAATTGTAAAAGCCAACGTTAAATATATTCTTTTATCTAGTCAGCAAAATGATTTAAGGATTGCATTATAGGCTTCATTTTTCTAAACTTCAGGATTTGAAGACATGATTAAAATATTTAGTTGACAGTTGTATTCTAATACCACGGTTTTGGATGATGACATTTATATGATTATTACATAAAATATTATGTCTTTTACAGCTAAGGTACCTTAGTTTCAAGAATCAAGTAATAAACTATGGGACTGATAATGCAGCATTCAGGACAGTTTTAGTTCGCGCAGGATGATCACAGGATTGTTATATAGGGGTGTGTGAAGTTGGGTGATAGTATTTGAGTCTGCAGGTTGATATATAGGAAGTCATTTATTATAGCTGACACAAGAATTGAATGCCAGTATTGATTATTGTTTACATGTGAACGTTACAATTATACATTCACATCTTTGAACTGAATTAGGGATCTTAGAGATCTTATTTTTTTTTCTCAAAATTCAAGCCTTTGGAACTAATAGTGGTAGACAAAACTTGTAAACCTTAAACTAATATATGCATGTTATCAAATATTCATATTCTTTTGTATCTTCGTTTCCTTTCAAAAATCACTATATTACACTATGTACACATAACACATTGCATTACATGGGCACTGAATTTGGTCTCCCATACAAATAAAAGTGTTTTAAAATTTGGCGTTGAAGAGAAATTGAGTAAATCAAGGAGAATGATACAGGATGTGTAATATGTTTGGGTTGAAAGAAATGCATAGAGTATGGTCTGTTTTAGTTGAAAAGGCTGAAAGACAGAAACTGCTGAGACAATTAGGTGTATTTTTGTAGTCTGTTTTATGTTGCTGTCAGTAACTAGGCTATATACCACCGAATAGTATGGTAATAGGTGAACGATGAACTATAAAGAATTTCGAAGTAATCATAACCTAATGAGAGTACTTTCCCAGCATTCTTCTGGAGGCACTGAGGAAAACTATGAAAACTTCTTTCAGAATAGACAGTGGCCAGGCTGAGATTCAGACAGAGCTCATCATGAGTACAAGTATACACTGGTGCCATTACCTCAACCTGCATGGTAAACTAAGAGACGTGGGATGAAAATATTGGTATGGAGTGTGGACTACATTCAGATAACTCAGGATAGAGTCCAGTGACATAATTATATTATATTGTGACATGTTGCGCAAAGCCGAGCCCCCCCCCCACACCAGCAGTGACGCGGCGGGTGAGTCAGCGCT
>NW_019731579.1:195069-295571 GCF_002891405.2 Cryptotermes secundus | reverse complement strand
TTCACTTCACTTCACTTCACTTCACTTCACTTCACTGCAATTTTTTTCTTTTTAATTATTTCCACCCCAACTTCACTTCGCCTCATTTATCACTTTCCTAACCCTTTGCCTAAAAGTGCTTGGTTTACAGAACAGAGTACCTAGGGCATCTGCAGGTAGTTGGTTCCAGAGCTGTATGGTCCTATATACAAAGGAGTATTTCCCGATATCTGTCCGTTGCTTTCTACTCCTAATTTTCTTACCATGATCACCCCTGCTCAGATAGCATGGTGTTTCTAATCTGTCACCTATAGCCTTCCAAGTCCGTTCTCCCGTGTATGCTTTGAAGAGAGCACATATGCGAGCTATCTTTCGGCTCCCTGTCAAGGTTTCCCAGTTCGATTCGTTCCTATGGTGTGCAAATTTAGCCGCTTCCTTTTGCACCCGGTCTAACGCATTTATCTGTCCCTCCCTGTAAGAATCCCAGCACGCCGCCCCGTATTCCAGAATCGGACGCACTAAAGATGTGTATGCTAGACTTTTAGTTTTGCTATTTCCCTTTTTTAGAATACGCATTGTAAAATGAAGTGCCTTCCAGGCTCTTTTCACAGTGTAATTAACTTGATCAGACCAGCTTAGGTCGCTGCGTAAAATTATTCCCAGATATTTACAGCTGCTCGCTTCTGGGATTACTGTGCCCCTAACGAATAATTTAGTGGCTCCGTTACTCGAGCCCTCGTGAAACAAACTGCCTTACTTTTATTTGGATTAATTTTCATCTCATTTTCAACCGCCCATTTCCCAAGTCTGTTCAGATTTATCTGCAACTTTTCCTTATCATTATTATTTTTAAATTTCCTATATATTATACAGTCATCCGCGAATAGCCTAATAGTTGACTCAATATTTCTCCAAATATAATTGACGTAGATGAGGAACAGTAGTGGGCCCAGCACACTTCCTTCCGGTACTCCTGGCGTTGTTCTGACTTCCTCAGATAGTTGCCCTCCTACTCTGACTCTCTGCGTACGGCCCAAAAGGAATTCCCTTATCCATAAAACTACCCTTGAGTCCACTCCTGAGGCCACAATTTTCGTAAGCAGACGATCATGACAAACTAAATCGAAGGCCTTCGAAAATCTATTACAATTGTGTCTATTCTACTTCCGTTATCCAGTGAGTCTGCAATGTCTTGGTAGACCGTGATTACTTGACTTTCACATGAATATCCCGGCCTGAAGCCATGCTGACCCTCAAATAACCAATCATTTTATCCCATATTTTCCTCAGGTACGATGCTATAACGTGTTCCATTTGCTTGCATACTACTGAGGTTTAACTGACGGGTCAATAATTGGAGACCAGCGATCGATCACCTCCCTTGTAAACAGGAACCACTTGGAATAGCGGCACTATTAATTGTCACATCTAGTAATCGCGCCAGGTATGGAATCATGGCTTCCCCACCCAGTTTTAGAATTTCACGAGAAATGCTGTCTGGCCCTACTGATTTGTTCTTACCTATCGCTGCTAACCTTTTCCTAATTTCTAGTTTAGGTGATATTAATTCAGAAGCGAGGCTTTGAAACCGCTCCAAATCTGTAAATTTATCAATGGGTTTCGAAAGATTCCTAATTTTAACGTGAACCAGAATGTGGAATATTATCGGTAGGTGATCTGAGTCCAAAATATCGGAGACGATGACATCTGACACTCTGATATTTTTGTGAACCACAATGTCTAACACGTCACCATTTCCCGCAGGGGAATAATGAGTGGGGCACTGTGGTGCTGAGATTTCGAAACTACTCATATCAAATAAATCAACGAGTTTCAAGCCTGAAGGGTTTGAAACTCCGCTATTCCAAATTGGTTACTTAGCATTCAAATCACCTGCCAAAATAGACTTACGTCTGAAGCTTAAGAGCCGAGTAATGTCACCATCACTCCAGGCTTTGCCTGCAGATTTGTAAATAGCTGCAAGCAGTACTTCGCTCTTGCCAATTGTTATGCAGACACCTGTCGCTTCTACTGAAACTAGGGGTGGTAGGTCTACATGGTTATGGGGAATGCCTTTTCTTACTGCAACTGCAGTTACGCCTTTTCTGTCCAAGTGGCGTTCTATTCTATAAAAGTGGTAATTTGGAATAAAGAACCTCTCATGAGGTGTCAGATGTGTCTCTGGAAACAGGGCCACATCTACGTGTAGGTCTTGCAGCTGTTTACTGAGCAAGTAGCGCTGCCTCCCAATGCCGTTCGCATTAAATGCTATGACTTTGAGGGGCCTATGAACTCTAGTGGCCATTCTGTTTCAGAAGACTCAGAACAATTTCGGTAATGGCCATTATTTTGTCCTCCTCGGACACTGCACCACTGACCTCTGTCATAATCTGCTGTACTACAGTCACTACTCTCAACATATTGTCCAGAGACTGAACATTTACATTAGTAGCCTGAACTGACTGACCTGCTTCTTTCTGGAGTGCTGGGGCAGGTACAATATGCTTCTTCCTTGTAGCTGGAGCCACCGGAACATGGTTTTCCCGAGGGCGCTGATTCTGCTCTGCCGCACTGCCGAGTAGTGCCGCCGCGAAGGAGACACCTGGAGTTACGGTGGCTGAAGAGAACACCCTCCCAGTAGATTTGGACGTTCTCTGAACCTTCCTTCTCTGTTGATCTTCTTTGGCATGTTTGCAACCCCGATAATTGGCGGGATGTGGCTTTTCTCCCTCCGCCAACCGGCAGTTACAGCTTACTGGGGTGTAGCCAGAATTCTCCTTCTCTGGGCACACCTTGTGTAAGTGGTCACCTCCACACCACAAAGAACGTGGGGGCTGTTTGCGGTTAGCCCAAACGTGGCCGAACTGCTGGCAGTTGTAACATCGTGTGAGCCCGCTCTGTGTTCTGTACGCCTCTACCTTGATGGCTATGTGGCAGACGTTGGTCAGTCGGAAGACTTCTTGGGACTTCTCCGTTCTAGAAAGTGTGATAAGGAACAAGGGAAGGTAAATGTTATTTGTTCCTTCTGGAGGAGTTCGACTACTGGTCATTTGTTTGACGCTAATGACGTCAAACCCCAGACCCACCAGACCGTCAGAGATATCTTCCGCTGGAGTGTTGTGTGGAAGGTGAATGATAACTGCTTTTATTGGTTTCTCAGACTTAGGAAAGAATGTAAAGTACAATAGATTGGTATTTTCTAGGAAAGTTTTGATGGCTGAGAAGTCCGCCATTTCCTTCGTGACAATTCTGGTCCCGCCTCTGGTGTTGCGGATCTCAAAATTGCCTGTGACTTGTTCTTTGACCTTCCTCTGCAACTGCATCAGGTTTGTCGTGGAGGTTAGTACAATTGGAGGCGGCCTACCTGGCTTTTCCGATGGTTGCTGCTTTCCCGACTTGTTGCTTGACTCTTCCACGTCCATCACTGACGTTCCCAGGGGCTCAAAGAAGTTCTTTATTTCTACTTCTTGGATTTTATTCTAGGATCCCTTGGGCTAGTTGATGATTTCGGTTTTTTAGTTTGTTCTCCTGAGGATTTTCGCTTTCGTCTCCTTTGTTCGCGAAATTCCTCGGCTGAATCTTTTTCTTCCAGCAGGAGAGACTCTCGCATCTCCCTGTGGATGGCAGTATAGAGGAGCAGAATGGTTGTAAAGATCGCCTTGCCGTCGAGGTACTTACACAGTACTGTCTTCTCGGCCTCGGATTTCATTATAATTTTATTCCTTACTGCGCTGTTACAGTTTATTGAGGGCGATGACGTATAAGCTGCCCTATAGTTTGCAATCCTTTCCCCAGTAAGTCGATATCTTCCTGGCAGACAGAATTGCTGTTTCTTAAGTTTACGTGGTTCCTGTCAAAGGAAGCCACAATTGAATTCCACCGCGTTTCTCCAGATGTCGGCTCCGTCATTTCGTCCGTTGCAGACGGGACGGCCACCGCCTCCGATGCACTAGCCACGCACTATAAACTAGTGGCAGAAAAGTCAACTAGGTGGCTGCAGATGAACACAGTCAAGATTACGGTAACCTGAGACTGCTCAAAAACTCCTTCAGTAAGCGTCTCTCGAACAAATCTCACTCCTGTCAAGCTTCCACCACATGGGCAAAATTTTCAACAACCGAGTCCAGACAAATCGTCAAACAGACAAGCTTTCTGATCTCATAACTTCGATGGATGGATGGATCAACAACGTACACTCTGAATCTCACTCCAGACGTACACAACCAATCTCCTCTCACTGATCGCTAATGATGACCTCTGTACACAACAGCACACTAGCCTCAATCTCCACTCTCATCTCCACTAGATCTCTCGATGATCTGATTATATTATCACCGATCGATAAACCGAATATTGCATTGCAGGACGTTTCATTAATATTGATACAAGCATGCATTTCAAATTTCGCTCATCATTTTCACTAGCCAATCAGCGCTCTGCTTCTCAAATGCAAGTCTCGCTCCTAGTATCGAGGATGGTATAAAACGCGCAGCACAAAACTCGCAAAATCAAACCCCCCCCACGCTTGAAACTCATGGATTTATTTGATAGGAGCGATTTCGAAATTTCAGCACCACAGTGCCCCACTCAATATTCCCCTGCGGGAAATGGTAACGTGTTAGACATTGTGGTTCACAAAAATATCAGAGTGTCAGATGCCATCGTCTCTGATATTTTGGACTCATCACCTACCAATACTATTCCACATACTGGATCAAGTTAATATTAGGAATTTTTCGGAACTAATTGAAAAATTTTCAGATTTGGAGAGGTTTCAAAGTCACGGTTCTGAATTAATATCACCTAAACTAGGAATTAATTCGGAGATAGAAGCCGATAAAGCGGCACGCGACTTTGTAGCCTCTATTACTTCGGCATATATGTTGTCGATAAGTACAATTACACTTTCGTATATAAACAACGATTTTCCTGTTGTAGATCGTTTGATGAAATATAAAAAAGGCTAAGAAGATTGTGGCAAGAAACAAGGGATCCAACATGTAAAACGGCAGTCAATTGGGTCACCAAATCAATCAGGTGAATGAATCGAAAAAGGCACTTGAACGGTGGGAAATAAAAATAAGTAACGCTGAAGTGACACCTCACAGTATATGGCCCATTGCGAAATCTCTCCTTAAGAGAGACGGACCAAGGGCACCAACTGCTATTCATGGTTCTTCTGGTTTAAAATTTTATCCTTCTGAAAAAGGCAACGAAATTGCCGACTATTTGGAAATTTAGTTCACGCCACATGACCTGTGCGACGAAAACCATGAAGAGCGGGTGGAGGCTAGAGTTCAAGCTCTGCCGGAAACCGTAGACGAGAACCCCCCTCAAAGGATCAGAATATGTGACGTACAGAAAATAATACAATCTCTGAAACTAAGAAAGGCCTGCGGAATTGACGGCATCCCAAATGAATGCCTCAGGCACCTTCCATGGCGAACACAGGTTCACCTAACCCACCTGTTTAATCATTGCTTTCGGCTTTCACACTTTCCAAGTACTTGGAAGGAAGCAAAAATAATAGCTTTACCAAAACCCGGTAAAGAACCGAAATGACCTCAAAATTTACGTCCGATAGACCCCTGTCCACGACAGGAAAATTATTCAATAAAGCAATTTGGATTTCCTCCAAAAATATATTGAAGAAAGAGGCCTGCTCAACGCAAGACAGTTTGGTTTTCGTGCACGTCACGGCACGACATTGCAATGCATGAGGCTGGCGGACAACGTGACCCTTAATTTCAAAATAAAATGTCTATGGCGGCGGTTTCCTTGGACATCGAAAAAGCCTTTGATACCATGTGGCACTCAGGATTGCTGTATATGTTATAAAATTTGAATTCTCCAACGGTTTGACCAAACTTATTAGGTCCTTTTTTCTGAACGTAAATTCAGTGTCTCGATTGAAGGCGAAATGTCAACACCAATGGAAATGCAAGCAGGGGTGCCACAAGGTTCGGTCCTTTCCCCCACTCTTTTCAACATGTACATTAATCATGCCCCCCAAACTCATGGTATTCACCTGGCGCTCTTTGCGGAAGACACTGGTCTATATGCGAGAGATCGCAAAGAGGGTTTTACTCCAGCGAGGTCTCAGCTCAATGGAGACCTGGTGTGAGAGCTGGAATATAAAAATTAATGAAGAAAAGAATCACGGGGTCTACTTCTCTCGTGGTCGTCGACCGCCTGAGTCCTTTCTTACAAGAAATATTCCATATGTAAATAGAGCAAAATATTTAGGTGTAATCTTCGATAAGAGAATGACTTGGAGATTACACATGGAAATGATCGAAGCCAAGGCCTTCAGAACATTCGTTAGAGTATATTCCCTATTCAAAAATTAGCGATTGAGCGCTAACATTAAACTGACTCTCCATTAAGCTCTTATTAGATCCGTAATGTCTTATGCTAGTCCCGCCTGAGAGTTTGCGGCAGACACCCATCTGATAAATTTGCAGCGCCTGCAAAACAAGGTTCTCCGCACGATTGGCAACTTTCCAAGGCGCACACGGGTCCGCGATTTGCACATGGCATTCAAAATCCCGTACGTATATGTCTTTATAACAAAATTATGCAGGCAACAAGCAGAATTCATACAAAATCAAGAGAATGAAAATGTTCGCAACATCGGACCAGGCGAATTCCGCCACACAAAGTATAAGAGTCTTAAACGTAGCGGCGGTCAGGCATACGACCGTTCAAGTGACTAGACTGCCGTGGTAGCTAATAATACTTGAAATAGTTCGTAATCTGCTGTACTGAGTCTGGACTGAGAGAGGCCTTGTATATATTGTATCCTACGATGACGCCGCAAGTCTTTTGCGACCACGCCGCAAGCCTCCTGTGACCACAATTCTACAGCGACCAGGCAGCGAACCTAGCTCCAGTAACCGGCCGAGTCAACCCTTTCTACCGGCACAACCGCGGCGGAACGAGCTGCCCGTAGAGCGCCAGACAACGTTTTACATTCCACATATATTCCGTGTTCTGCTATTTGTTAATTCAGTTCAAACAATTCAATATACAGAGTGTCCCAGGAGGAATGAACCAAACTTCGGGAGCGTGTTCCTTATGTTAAAGTATGCCGATATAACCCAAAACACCTACGTCCAAAGTTGAACGTTTATGGATATAATGGCCAGAGTTGTGTCAAACTTTGACCGGTGTTACACACTTGTTGATTACAAAATACATATTAAAACTGGCAGGAATATGTGGATTCTGTATTGTTAATAATGTACGTAACATCAAACTAACTTGTGAGTGAAGTGAAGCCCTAAAATTGAAGTACAAAATACTTGCTCGCCATGTCATAATTATCCTTAGGGTTTCCAAGCACTATACATGACACATGACTGGCAAGCGCTGACGTAACGTGGCTGACTGCGCTATAAACCGACCACATAACTGTTATAAACGTACATTCACGGAAAATCTCTTTTTAGATTTCGTTTCCATTATCTCATGTGGATTATTATGGGACCACGTATGCACATTTCGTAAATTATTTACATCGTCCAGGGTAAAAGACGCCTCATCACTGAATAATATGACGCTTAACAGTTCGGGATGAGTTTTTTATCCATTTGTACAAATCCATACGCTGTGCATGGTCGCCTGGTTCTACATGTTGTACCCTTTGATCATGGTAAGTATAACTCTTCATCATGTAAAGTTCGCCACACTTGCATACCTGGCGCGCCAATGAGAGGGGCCATTCTACGAGTGGACAGTCGCGGACTTCTCTGAACCATCTCAAGAATGTTCTCTCGTGTGTCTATCATTCGTACATCCTCCCTTTCAGAGTGCACAGAAAAACTTGCAAGAGAACTAGTATCACGCAATGTCGGGGGATTTCGCGTAAATACACTTCGAGATGGAATCCTTCGATCGGGAAAACGCCTTTGGTGTTCTTCAACAGCAGCACGTGCATTGCCACCATAAAATACACACACAAATTGCATATCACAATATTCCACGTGTGAAAACACAAGAGGCATTTCAGCAACTCATCACACAACTAATCACGACCCCGTCGTAACGTATTCTGTATGTAGCGTATGAGCTTACGGCTAGTGTGGATCACGACACTCAAGGACAAATAGATAACGAAGTCTAAGCTGACAGGTATAGTGCGTGGATCCGAGAGAAAACCACAATTTTCTCATGCCATTATCTCCGTAACCGTTCAACTTTTGACATATGTGTTTCGGGTTATATCGGCATACTTTAACATAAGGAACACCCTCCTGAAGTTTGGTCCATTCCTCATAGGACATTCTGTGTATACAAGTGTTAATAGTTTCAAATGGTTGTCATTTCAAAAATCGACGATCCCACAACGACTTATGGCGTGTACTAATCCAGTACGTCACTTACTTGTAGTTTGGCCAAGGAAACTCATACATTTACCTCACGAAACAGCCAGCCCAGATTAGCCAGTGAGGGCTGCTTCTCCCCCTTCGATCTGCGCTACGTGCCGAAATAAAATTTCAGTATCATCAACTTAAATGTTCCAAAACCAAATTTAGTCGTAGCGATGTTACCAGACGAAGATGTAAGGAAAGAAGAGAACGATCTCTTATCTTGACTTACCACGAAGGTTCGCAATCACGCTAAGGAGGGGGGGAGGAGGGACATGTGATTCTGTCGTCAGCAGAGAATGTCAGTGGGGAAGAAAAGACCGGCTCGCATCCTGGTGTCCGGAGAGGCCACTCCAAGGAGCTTAACGAAGAAGAACCGCTGCAAGGTTCAAAGTTGAGAAGATAGCAAGAAAATCATGGGATACACAGGAGATGATGAGTAAAATGGAGGAGAGAAGAAAATGGAAGAATGTAAACTATGAAGGCAGGAGGAAATACAGGAGACTGAGGAATGAATTGAAAAAGCCATAGACAGGGCAAAAAAGGAATATCTTGAGAAGATATGTAATGAGATTATAGAATTTCAAACGACAGGACGTTATGATTTGATGTACATGAAGACAAAAGAACTAGGATGGAAAGAGAACCATAGGATTCAAAATATTGGCATCGAAGACTCCCAGGGTAATAGAATAGTAGATCAGAGGAAAGTGCTGAAAAATTGGGAAAATTATATTACAGAATTATATAACGATCGACCTAATCGACCAGAAACCTTGGAAGTGGAACCGGAAAAAGTATATACAGACGAGAAAGGGCCATATATTTTACAAAGTGAGGTGGAAAAGCTATCAAGGACATAAGGAATGGAAAGGCTACAGGTGAAAGATGTGCTTAATTTACTGGGAGAAAGTGGTTTGAAAACACTGAGAAAGCTAATAAACGCCTTATATGAACCTGAGGAGTGGCCCAAGGACTTTACAGAAGTGACAATGATTGCCTTAAAGAAAAAGACAAAAGCTACAAAATGCAGCGACCATAGCACAATAAGCCTTATGGCATATACTGCAAAGATAATAGCAAAAATACTTGAGAGAAGAATTGAAAGGAAAATAGAGGAAATGCTTGGAGAGGATCAGTTTGGATTTAGAAGAGGAAAGGGAACCAGGGATGCAATTGGGATGAGAATTATAGCAGAACGAACTTTGGAGATTGAAGAACTGTGTGCTTGCTTCATAAACTGGCAGAAGGCATTTGACCGTGTAAATTGGACCAAATTACTGCAGATCCTAAAGGAAACAGGTCTCGATTGGCGGGAAAGAAGATCGATTAGTGAATTGTTCATGGATTAGAAAGTTAGAGTGGGACTGGGAAGAGGGGAGATAAGAAGTGGGAAGATTGGAAGAGGAGTTCGACAAGGATACTGTTTATCACCAATTCTGTTCAACTTGTACAGCGAATGTCTTACGAAGGAAGATCTGGATGGGCTTGGAGGCTTCATATTAGGAGGAAAAGTTATTCAAACTGTGAAATATGCAGATGACCTTGTGGTAATGGCTAATGAAGAAACTGTGCTACAGGGTGTGATTGACAGACTAATTAAAATTGGAAGGTGCTATGGCATGGAAATGAATGTGGAGAAAACAAAAGTAATGAAAATTTCAGACAACCAACCACAGTCACAATAAAGATAGACCAAAAACAACTGGAGAATGTGAAATGTTTTAAATATGTGGGTAGCTTGTTAACAGATGATGGCAGGTGTACATGTGAAATTAAATCTAGGACTGCCATGGCAAAAGCTGCATTTAGCAAGAAGAAGAATCTTTTTACCAGCAAATTGGACTTAAATTTGAGGAAGAAACTAGTGAAATGCTACTTTTGGAGCATGGCTTTGTATGGGGCTGAAGCTTGGACAATTAGGGCAGTAGATCAGAAACACCTGGAAAGCTTCGAAATGTGGTGTTGGAGAAGGATGCAGAAGATCAGTTGGACCGATTATGTGAGAAATGTAGAAGTGTTATTTAGAGTCAGTGAGCAGAGGAATATCCTACACGAAATAAGAAAATAGAAGTAGTTACTATAGGATTCTGACGATGGTGTATAACACACCGATATATTGGGTTTTTAGACTTTATCCCCTCCAGTTGATTGATTTCATATAGTTGGGAAGTCTTCTTATGCCAATGATAGTGTAACCTATCCCTAAGAAGTGCCTGGCTGGCACGTAAGGCAATTTTGGAGGTCCGTCGACTATTCAAGGGCGTCTTTACAGAGAAGGCTTTTGGGATGATACCCTGAGATTTGCATCTCCTGGGGAAAGTTATATGATTGAGGGTTTTCGCTAACTGAATTTTCAGGCGTTCTAATTTTCTAAAAGAAGGGTAAATACCGGGTCCATACCGGTTATACAAGTAGTTACTATAGGATTCTGACGATGGTGTATAACACACTGATATATTGGGTTTTTGGACTTTATCCAGTGATTGAGGCTAGCTCTTTCTAACGGACATAACTGAATAGGTGTTTTCCTTCACCTGAGGACGGAAACAGATCCAGTTTCCGAAACGTCGTGTTTTTATTTATCTTAAAAACCAGGACGATGGATAAAGTCCAAAAACCCAATATATCAAGAAAATAGAAGGCTAATTGGATTGGTCATATCTTACACAGTAACTCCCTTCTAAAAGAAGTTATTGAAGGAAAGATAGAGGGGCAGATAGAAGTGACCAGAAGCCGAGGAAGATGTAAGAAGATGCTGGATGACCTTGGGGGCAGACGAGGATATTTTCATTTGAAGGAGAAAGCTCTAGATCGCATCAAGTGGAGGAACTGTTTTGGGAGAGACTGTGGACCTATCGTCTTGATAGATTACAGATGAATGAATGAAGTAGCACTTCATAATCTCTAATCTTATATATATGAAAATAAACCCCGTGAATAACTACATAGATATTTGCTTCTGAGCCAACTGAGTGCTGCCTACATTGCCGTTGACACCCATTGAAATTCTGTCCTCCAATTTAAGTCCAGGTCATTCAAATGCTATCTTCCTTCTGGCTTTCCTGACCAGAATTTCTTCAATAACTTTCATGTCCTGGGGAGGAACTGCAACTCTGTAGATGTATGAAGGTGAGCAGCCACTGTGTCTGTGCACAAGTGAAGGGGCTACCAGAGATAATGCAGTCAAGGAGACTGGAGAAGATCTCGGCAAATGGGTACCGCTACAGATGAATTATATCGTGTTCAGCTCTGATGTGGATAATGTGGTGTCTCTCAAAGATCAGGATACGCGGGGGAATTGCTTTCAGTTATTCAGTTTTTATTGTGTCAGATGATGCCATGATTAGTGAATAGTGAATCAGGAAGCAGTTCTGGCCTAGCTTGAGATACCACAGCTGGACATAAGGGAAACCACAAGAACCTCACGTAGATAAATTGTTCTGTGAACTAATATTTGAACTCAGAACTTCCTAAACACAAAACAAGGATACTAATCACATTCCATTAAGCCCAGTGACAACTTTGCCTACTCTTTGAAGACAAGAACATTATTAGGCTGACACTTGTATGATGACTAGTTCAGTGATCTGAAAGAAAAGACTTTGCAATCTGGTAGAAGCACAACCGAGTTTGTGATCCAGTTCCTGTCAAGCATCTACCGTACACTGGGAGCATCACTTTCATTAGGTTTCCTTGAATTTGCTTTAATGCCTTTCTCAGTTACAGCTGAAAAATTCGCTCAGAATACAACATGCAAATGTAACCCCTTGACATGGTTTACATGTACTGTATTCTTTGGCAACATTACTCAGCAAGTAATTAAGCATTCGTGTAATAAATAATAACACCTCAGCCGCCCTTCTACTCCTACTAGGTTACATAAGGAAGAGAGAGGAGGGGAGGCCACAGGAAAAGCTTGCTCGTGGACATGGGGTTACACGCCTCCCTAAGTTGGGGCAGAGATTTCAAGAGAAGATGCCTTGGGATCAGCTGGTTAATGGGGGAACGCAAATCCAGACAGGAATCAGNTAGGTTGTTAAATAAACCAATTAAAAATCCGAACGGCGTCTCCAGTAGCAAAACATATATATATATATATATATATATATATATAGTCACGTGTTGGGTATATGTCACGCGACAAGTAACTTCAAGCTGTATTTGATATAGCGAATTTATTGAACAGTCGATCTTACAATCACACAATATACAATCTGACAATTACTGCCATCGGTAGTATCACAATTACATCCACTGCTCTCGGCGACTGCTACAATTCAACTGACTGGTTAATCGTTACTCACTAGTAATTCACTCGTAACTGGCTCAATCCTCACTACTCACTAACTAATCACTCACTACTGAATAGTGTTTGCTGCTCCTTATTTAGCCTCGGCATTGACAACACAGAAAACAAACGTGACAGGTATCGCTGTTGCCCGATGCCGTGTTTACAGGTGATACTAGCAACGCTGTCGAGAGCTGTTCATTGCTGCGTAGCAACCGCGGTATCCCTTGGTAACAACACCGCAGCAATGGTTGCATAACACAGTTGCTCCTCCCTTACATCACCGTGGGGAGGGGGTGTTTACCGAGCGTTGCGTGATAATGGAAGGGGTGGGGTTATGTGAAGTCACTCGCGAGACCGCAGAGTTCACGTGATCCCTACTTCCCGTTGGGCCATCCACGTCACACTGCTCCCTTCTAAAGGTTGTTCGTCCCGAACAGCCTAACGGTACATCCCCGTTCCTTTTTCTTACCGTTGCTGTCTCTCCTGTTGTTTCGGCTACTCCTCATGCAGCGACTATTCTCCGTCCGTTACATCTCTTCCCCTCTTAAGACCACCTCGTCTCGAGTGGTTTCCTGGTAACGTGCCAGAAAATCCGGTTGTATCACTTTCATTCGTCGCTCATTCACTCTCGTTGGGAAGACCGGTGCTTCTACGTTACCGGCTCTTCTTCTGTACTATTCCATGTTTTCGTTTCGGAGGGGGTCGACCCCTCCACAAGGTCCAATCCTTGCCTTGTCGTAGGCCGACAGAAGATCCGACTATTCGCTTCGCGATCTTCTCTCTGACAATCTCGTAGTAGGTCTTCTTACAAGTTCTCCTCCCTCCTAGGTGCGATCGCTGTCCTGATATACACCCTCCAACGGCGTTCTTGGTTGGGTCCTTCAATTGGTTGCTTACTCGTAGTCGCTGTTTCAGACCTGTCCCTTATGCCAGTGCTGCATTCAGGGTACTTTCAACATCTATTCTCCTCTCTCCTTTATGGGGCTTCTTGTTCAGCATTAACCGTGATTGAATATTTCTTTACGAAATCTCCCTTGCGCAGTGTCACACCTGCACGGCTAGTCATACTTCTGTCGGCAGCAAATTCGTGCCGCAGTCCACACTTCCCTTGGGTCGTACATTTCCTGAAGATATTATTCTTGAGCCATGCCACTGTTGCATGGCGGGACACCTTCCTGCTGGTTTTCTTCTGCCGTGCACTTCCACACGGCGGCTCGTCCCTCTGCTGGCTACGACCAACTTCTTCTGGAGGCCACAATTTTTCCATGTCGAATTCTTCATATTTCGCTGGTTTCGGTCCCTACGCCTTTTCTTCTTCGGTTCTCCGACCGGCATTACTTCGGCGTCTTCTATGGGGACATCTCGTTGTTCTGCCGTCTCAGGTTTCCTTTCCAGTGAGGTCGGCTGTTCTTCTTCCAGACGTGCCTCCTTCTCTTGGCAGGCCATCGTCTCTTTTCTGGCATTCGTTGCTTCTTCTTCACGTTCTCCGACCGGTACCACTGTTGGGACCTTTTTTGTTGTGCCGCTGCGGTTTCGTGTCCACTGAGGCCGTCTTTTCTTCTTGTAGACGTGCCTCCATCTCTTGGCAAGCCATAGTATTGTCCTCTATATCGGGTTTAAATGTGGACACCATCTCCATGTGGCTGGCGCCCATTTTTTCTCGCATGGCGGCCGTCCTTGCTTTGATGGCTCTCGTTTCTGCTCGGATGGCTTCTATTTCTGCAACCATTTCTTCTCGCCAGGCTTTAGAGTCGGCCCTCATTTCTTTCATCATTTCAAGTATTAGCTGAATGTCTTGCTCCATTTTCTTTTCTTTTTTCATAAATTCAACACTTCTTCCTAGATCGAGGCGTGTTTAAGCTCGTAAATCAATTTTGACACCAGTGTAACGTCTTTTGCCACTGAAGACGCCGTTCGGATTGTTACTTGGTATATTTAACAATCTACAAGTCTAGGCTATAATTAATTATAACACTGTAACGGGTTTACACAATTTACAACCCTACACAATAATCTGTCCACTCTGTCCTCAGTAGTCTACACGTATTCACAGTACGATACGGGAGCTGTACCAGTGTCACTGTATTACACACTCCCAATTATGAGCCAAGCATCCGCTTCTCACACTATCACTTCTAATCACACATTCCGGTATTCTTCTTTCCGCTACAACTGAACTCGGCGACTGTTGCAATTCAACTGTCTCACTCCTGATCACACACTACTAACAAACTGATCACTCACTCCTAACTACTAACTAATCACTCATTACTGAAGTGTTCGCTGCTCCTTATTTAGCCTCGGCACGGACAACACAGAAAACAGTTACGTGACAGGTACCGCTGATACCTGACGCCGTGTTTACGGGTGATGCTAGCAACGCTGTCGAGAGCTGTTTATTGCTGCGTAGCAACCGCGGTATCCCTTGGTAACATCGTGACAATGGTTACCTAATACAGTTGCTCCTCTGTTACGAAACCGCGGGGAGGGGGTGTTTACCGAGCGTTGCGTGATAATGGAGATGGTGCAGGTATGTGACGTCACTCGCGAGATCGCAGAGTTCACGTGACCCCTACTTACCGTTGGGCCATCCACGTCACAATATATTGTAACACGATAAAAAATATGCCATTTAGGCAAAAAATAATATAATACAAACAAATGGTCATCACAGCCCGCGCCAAAAGAAAAGCTACACTGGTTAAACAGAATTACAGGTCGCACACGCGACGCAAGAAATCAGTCATTTACCTATAGGTAATAGCAAGTACGTAAACCAAATCATATTACCTTGCACGAGCCAAGCGAACAATCACGAACATTCACTAACTAAGGTAGGGAAAGGCCGCGCCATAGCTCAAGCGGTTAGTCACTGGCTTTCCACAGCGGCGGCCCGTGTTCGATCGCGGGTCTGGTCAAGTGGAATTTGTGGAGGACAAAGTGGCGCTGGGGCAGGTTTTCTCCAAGTACTTCGGTTTCCCCTGCCAATCTTCATTCCACCAATTGCTCCACAATCACCCTCACCTCATCTGGGGCTGGTACAATAGGCCAGAAGTGGCCGCAGTACAACAGACTTAGTTCCACCCCACTAGGAATAACAAAAAAGGTAGTGAAGGGAAACAAGATGGGGGGGAGCATGAAACACATACATCAGCAAACAACAGAACTGTGAAACATGGTTCACACAATAACTAGGGAGAATAATCGTTCCCATTCATATTGCTATAATGAAGCCAAATCAATCCATGGTTTACATGAGATTTATTGCTTACACTAACCACCCAAACCTGCTGGCAAAGTTGGTCAGTTCCACTGCGGAACGCCCTGTACATGTTACTTGCGGTTATCTTTGGTTTCCCTTTTCAAAATAAATACATTCAAGAAGCTGTTTTAAAACCTTTCTGTTAGGTAGGTTTATACCCTGCACACCACTGTTGAGAAAAATAAAAATAAACAAACAAAATGCTCACAGCCATAAACACCTTTCTCACTCCCATTTTCTTCTAGAGACTTGATGACTTCTGGACCAGCATCGAGTGATGCTGTGCAGTGGGTGTCGGGGCTTCATGAAACAGAAACTGCTCACAGCCATAACCGCCTTCCCCGCTCCCAATTTCTTCTAGAGTCTTGATAATTTCTGGACCAGCATCAAGTGATGCAGGACAGTGTGTGTCGGGGCTTCATGAAACAGAAACTGCTCACATTCATAACCACCTTCTCCACTCCCAGTTTCTTCTAGAGTCTTGATGACTTCTGGACCAGCATCGAGTGGTGCAGTGCAGTGGATGTTGGGGCTTCATGAAACAGAAACTGCTCACATTCATAACCACCTTTCCCACTCCCAGTTACTTCTAGAGTCTTGATGACTTCTGGACCAGCATCGAGTGGTGCAGTGCAGTGGATGTTGGGGCTTCATGAAACAGAAACTGCTCACATTCATAACCACCTTTCCCACTCCCAGTTACTTCTAGAGTCTTGATGACTTCTGGACCAGCATCGAGTGGTGCAGTGCAGTGGGTGTTGGGGCTACATGAAACAGAAACTGCTCACATTCATAACCGCCTTCCCCACTCCCAGTTTCTTCTAGAGACTTGAGGACGTCTGGACCAGCATTAGGTGATGATGTGCGGTGGGTGTTGGGGCTGCATGAAAAAGAAAATGCAATACAATGAAATGTAGGTTATCTTATGTGCATTATCTCCCAGTATAAAGTAGCCCAGAAGATAACAGCATGAAGTGAGACTTGAAGCTCTTACGGCAGTGCATATCAAGATCACGATCCTCTGGGATGTTGCCATACTCTGGTGGACAGGTATGTATATTCTGGGGAACCTGCTGCCTCTATTTCAGGCAGACTCTCCAGAATATCACACCCAGAAGACAGTAATCTACATATTCAGTGGATGTTCAGAAACTGGCTCAACAAGTTGAAGTGTGCCTTCAGTGCGATGGCTGTCCCACTGAATTTGCCTATAAGCACTTAAGTTCACATCTTAGGGCAACTTAGGTTACTTTGTATTTCAGACTAATTTATATTGGCTCATTATGCCACATATTAGAACAGCTATTCTCAGTCTTTTTGGTGTGTGTTCCAACATCCATTTCGTAAAAAAAAAAAGTCCCACCACAGCAAAAGCAAATCTAATTTCCAATCTACATTTTAGTATGGATACTCTGAAATTACACTTTAACTGAATATGCAGATTATTAACTTGAAAAGTTCTAAAACAACAGTTTCACTACATTCTCTGTTATGCGGTGAACTAGTAATAAAATCCATATCTAAAATTTATGTAGGCACATTCAAGTGACTTATGTGGCCACGCCACAGCTGAAGGGCTTAGTCGATGGCTTCCCACTGCAGCGGACCGGGTTCGATCAAGTGGGATTTGTGGTGGAGAAAGTGGCACTTGGGAGGGTTTTCTCCAAGTACTTCGGTTTCCCCTGCTAATATTCATTCCACCAAATTCTCCATCATCATAATCACCCGGGGCAGGATACGATAGGCCAATCAGTGGCTGCCATGCAAAAGTCAACCCAGTTGGACTCCGCCACCCACTAAGCGAATTTAATTTTTTCAAGTGACTTAACATTTCGCAGACCGGTGATTTAAATATTTAAATCACCCTGGGGACCGGCGTTTTTAAACCTACTACCCTAACTTGTGCACTGTTCACTTTAAAAATTAATATAAAATCTCCTAATTAATTTTATGAACTAAAATTTTTGCAGAACATTTACCAGAGCTCCTAGAAGTGCTTCAGAGTGTGATATTTCTAGAAACATTCCCCTCTGTGAAGAGGCACGACGCAGAACTTGCAGACATAGGAAGTTTTGCTTCGCTTCTTGTGCACAGCGCACACAGGCACTGCTTAGGATACTTCCCCGTCGATTGTTCACTCATCACAATTTTCATGAGGGTATGTTTCTGCATATCACCCGAGAGTCGCCCAGGGGGGTCCATATGAGGCCCGTGGGGTGGGAGTAGATGGTCCCGGTTGTACAACGTCTGTGTCTGACGCAGGTTCTGTCGCCACCGTGAGGTTTGTAGCCCAGGCTTTTTCCACATTCATGAGAAAAATCTTGTATTTCAAAGTTGAGTTTTCATTTAGCTCTTTGAAAACCAAAAATGAATTGAAAAGGGCACAATTTATAAGCCACAAGGCAACTTTCTTCGTCAATTTTACTGTTTTCCTAGGAAGGGAATAATAGGCCAAGTATTGGTCGGCTCTATCAACTCCCTTCATGAACATATTGTACTGAGAAATAAAAAGAGGTTTCTTCTTCACTTGCCCATGTCGTCTCTGAACATCGACCATGCTTGAATTGCGAATAGTGGAAATCATATTCACAACGCGAGTATCCCTCCAGGACTGTATAAGAATGTCCCCCTTCCTCCTGAATGTGGTGTCACCACGTTTCAGGGATTTACATTCCTCTTTCAGATCTGGAGGAAGGCGCCTGTTCACCCTAATTGTACCACAAATATGTACTTTCCTTGAAAGTAGGTATTCTGCAGTTGCCACACTGTTAAAAAAATTATCTTGATAAATGTGATAATTTTGATCCAGATAGGGATCCAAAATGGAAACAATAGTTTCTTGCAATTTCTTGCCTTCACCGGAATAAATTTCTAAATTTCCAATATAGTCTGAAGTATATATGGACAAATACCGTCTTAAGTGCAACAATTTTATTGTAGTTTTTGCTTCTTTTTTCTCCTCCACACTACATAGATATAGGGCATGTACCCTGAATACATTTTAATTAAAAATTTTGAAAAAGAAAGAACAGAGATCTTATAGACATTTTAACTTGAATTAAAGTTTTAAAAAGAGTTAATTTAAAAATAAAATCGATGCCTGTAGATTAACAAAGATTTTATACAATTAGAAAGACTGGTGATTTTAAATTTTAACAAGCAGTGTAACAGCTACGTGAGTGATACACACCTGATGATGGCCATTTAGGGCCGAAACATGTAGTGTGGAGGAGAAAAAAGAAGCAAAAACTACAATAAAATTGTTGCACTTAAGACGGTATTTGTCCATATATATTGTGTGAGTGTAACAGGATGCTGAAATATAATATTATAGTCTGAAGTGCTTTCCGTGACTACACGAACAAGTAGGCCATACTTTGTGAGTTTCCCAGGATTATACATTCAAAAACGAAGCCTTCGCCTCCAAGGAATCACAGATTCGTCCGAAGACAGTTGCTGCTCTGGCTTATAAACTGTCTGAAATTTCTCAACGAAAAAGTCTAATAAGGGCCGACTCTTGAAAAGCCTGCCCGTTGATTGTGGTTACAGTTCATTATTATTGAAATGCAAACACCGCCATATCTGTTCAAATCTCCTACGACTCATGAGTTTGCCGAAAATGGGAATTTCTCAAAAACGGATCAGTGGACCAATAGTCTTTCAAATTATCCCTCTTTGTAAACCCCATTAGAATGATTATTGCCAAAAATGTTTTCATTTCTGCTGAATTGACATCCACCCACTTCAACACCTTATAGGTATTGTCATATGCCTCACGGTGTTGGAGATAGTATCTGTTGGTCTCCTGACACAACATGTCAAAGAAACTATCTCCAAAAAACAGTTCAGCTACTTCAGACACTTGTGTAGGGTCCAATGGCATTTGTCTCAGCCCTGGATCACCAGTAAACTTTCCCAAAGTGGGTGTTTTGTCCACTTTACCCCATGTGGCTGTCCCCGCAATGCTAGCACTCGCACTTTCATTGGAGCTCTCACTGTCACTTTCACTTCCTCTTCTGGTCACAATATTTTGGGGGCCCCTGTCACTGCCACTGACACTGCCCTCGCTATCAGAAGACAAAGCAGTTGGCAAGTCAGATAACTCATCGGAGATCAAATCACAGATTTCTTCTCCAAGAGCTCGCTCGGCCTTCAACTGCTTTTGTCTATGAGCCATGTTGACACTTAGAATATCTTGCCTCACACATAGAAGCTTTGACTTGAACAAAGGGACTTTTCTTTAGAGTGAGAGGGGAATAGAGAGTGGTCACCTTGCTGACTACGAAAACAAACATTCCGAAGGTCAGCTACGCAGTAATTTTACAGAGTACTTTTACAGACACGTGGCCACCAAAGCGAGGAATAGTGTGTTACAATACAACGTGTCCTAAAAGCCTAAATCTAGGCGACCGGTCTGCCACGTTTAAAACCCAAACGCCTAGGCCTAGGCATCCAGTCCGCGAAGTGTTAACAGCTGCCTTGGAGTGGGAAAAGAAGTCAAGGCCTAATATGATGCTATGTAGCCTAAAATACTAAGAGCATCATAAAATAAACCCTAAATACACACACTAGCCAGAACACTCATACACTTGTGGGATACCCGTAGATTCTTAAGGTTTCTGGAATCGCTAGATTTTTGGACTTTGTCCATTGTCCTGCTAGAATGAGCTCTTTCTAATGGACCCAGCAGAGTAGTTGTGCCCCCGTCCCTCAAGTGAGGACCAAATCAGACCCAGTTCCTTAAATTGTACATCCCGTTTCTTGAACACCAGACAATGAACACAATCCAAAAACCCAGCAAGGGATTCTGAGTAATATACAATACCAATTTTAAATTCTGAATTTTGGTGAATGAAGCTTAAGTCAGAAATACTTTTTTCTTCTTCTCCAGTTAAGGTATAGGCTTCTATGTCACATTCAGAGTCTCACTGTTATTCTGCCCATTTTCCTCATTCACATTTCTTATTCTCCGAGATCTGTACTGTTATTTGTCTCTTCATCCATTCTTTCCACGTGGCTCTGCATGTCAGCCACTCTGCTGCATCAGCTACACCAAGCGGCTGTTTTGCTGCGCACAGCATGTGCTCATGTGACGTAAAATTTATATACATTAAAACAGTTTCTTAGCTAGTGGGATGAGAGGTCTCAAAAATAACAACTTCCATTATTGATAACTAACTCAGCTCTCTGGAGTTACTTACATATTACTAAACTGAAAAACACATACTGCAAAAATACGTTTCTTGGAAGCATTGCATTAGTCTGGTGGGAATACAGGGTTTGATAAACTGACTGGCTGGATGTGAGTCACTAAATCAGGTACATCTATGCATAGCATATTGTACTACCCCAATGTATATAACAGGAATAACAGGAGACCCAGACTTACTGACCATCGGAGACACATTTGGATTGCTTCAGTGGGACAGGGTCAACAACAAATTCCAGTTCCAGACAATCAATCTAGAAGTTCAAATGCTAAGTATTAACCAACTTCACACAGCTGCACCTTTTCAGAGAAGCTACTAGTTGCTCAGCTACTCAATGAATTACCAACATGTTATGGAATGCTAGGGTTCATTACCATTCACAGCCAGACACTGGCTCCTATCCTGAGCCAGATGATTTCACTCCATATTCCCTCCTTTTAAGCATACAGAATGCACAGCATCAGCCTACCTTCACACTTTTCTGAGGACAACTGCAATTTGCAAATCCATTCGTGCGCTCCCCACTACTTTATATGGTGAAGAGACACAAAATGGAACACATATTCCAGGACCATGGAGCAGGATCAGTTCTGGTGATGCAGCGACAGTCTACTTGTGGTGACACACGAGGAAGAGCTCTGCTGATGCAAAGTTATTGAGGGACGAATGCATGGTACATCTTATGCAAAATGAAGCAAGCGTTCCTTGGCAAGAAAAGTGTCAGTAATCAGAGATCACTTGCTCAGGGTGACCAAGAATTAGCTTCAGTTATGATGCAGTTCATTCAGGCAGTGAAGAAAATGGGCATTGAGGGAGGGGCATAACTGCACTGAATTTAAGTACAATTAAAAGCTATTCCTCTTGTGTCATTCCACTACATGAAACCTCTGAATTCCAATTAATAATATTAATGACATTGCCTAATTTTATTAAAGAATATTTCACAATTTTCAGCTGACTTGTGGCAGCTGCCGACATTCAAACAAGCGTGACAACGCAAGCTTCATTGCTTAGCAACGACGAGTAAACAGCGGTTGCTAGGCAAAGCCTACAACACTGACAGTGACATGTTTTCTAAATGTGAGACAGTAAAATATGGTCGCAAGTCTCAAGGGACTAGGACCCGAGAAACACTGCGCTGGCAAGGACCAGCAGCATATGCAAAAGACAGACCCGTCCTCTCGTCAGAGAGGGCGCCCCACAGAAACAAGACGGTAACAGTCGAGGAGCAATAAATATCTGGTCATGAGCCCCAGGAGGGTGCTCGATACCAAGACTTACTGGCTGACTGACCGTCAGTCGCAATGTGACTTGGACTTGGGATAGTTACAGTTCACTATTGTTATTATCCATCTGTGTATACTATGCAGCTGCAATAAATCCTATAGGACAGTTCAACTAGTGGTTGACATCCCACATTGGTGACCCTGACTAAGCATGGACGAGGCAGACAGTTCATCAGCAGAAGTGCCCAGAAGGGCCGTGCGGCTCCCGCCGTTCTGGCCCAAGAGACCAGCCATGTGGTTCACCCAGGCCGAGGCGCAATTCACCTTGGCCGGCACTAACAGTGAGCGGATCCAGTTCTGCCATGTCATCTCACAGCTGGACCACCAATACACCACAGAGGTGGAGGATATCATCCTCTCTCCACCCGAACAAGGCTCCTACACCCTACTGAGGACCGAGCTTGTGAGGCAGCTATCCTCATCGCCAGAGCAGTGCATCCGGCAACTCCTCACGGTCGAGGAAACTGGCGACCGTAAGGCGTCCCAGTTCCTGAGGTACCTCAAAAGTCTTGCATCAAACGTGTCTGATAACATCATCCGAAGTGTTTGGACCAGCCGGCTACCCCGCAACTTGCAGAGCATCCTCGCCGGCCGGAACAAGAGCAACTTGGAGGCCGCAGCCCTCTGTGCAGACCGCATATCTGAGGTCGAATTCCAAGCCAGTGCTCGGTCTTTGGGAGTCTTCGGCTCTGCGCTGTGCCAGGAATGGCTGCCTTGCCACTCCGCTGGCATGCCCGACTCACTGGGCTGCCTCAGCTAGCCGGCTGTCATGTCCAACTCACTGGGCGTCTGGCGTAGCTACCGCCTCATCACTCCTACGACCGCGCTCGCGCTCAGCAACATTAAGTCAACACACTGCAGCTTCCGCCTCTCCACTCCAGCGCTCGGTCTTCGGAATCTTCGGCTCTGCGCTGCACCAAGAATGGCTGCCTCGGCTGTCCAGCGGTCTCACACCCGACTCACTGGGCAACTCGGCTGCCTCGGACTCACCGGCAGCCATGCCCGACACACTGGGCAACTGGCATTGCTACCGCCTCACTCCTCCAGCAACCGCTCTGCGCAAGCAAACCTTTTCCTGATCGCTTCAACAGCTGAGCAACCATCTCTGTGGGGGGGTGATGTGGGAGCTGCCCACATTCAAACAAGCGTGACAACGCAAGCTTCATTGCTTAGCAACGACGAGTAAACAGTGGTTGCTAGGCAAAGCCTACAACAATACTGACAGTGACATGTTTTCTATATATCCAACTCTAGGCTACATAAGAAGATACACTGAGTTACTCTTACAGTTCACTATTGTTATTATCCGTCTGTGTATACTGTGCAGCTGCAATAAATCTTATAGGAAAGTTCAACTAGTGGTTGTCTCTTCATATGACATCCCACAGACTCTTTCCCTCTAAGGCAAAGGAGACATAAAGCAAAAAGGAGTGCCTCAGTTCCAAACCACTTTCTTTTTTGATCTCATGACAGACCGCTCAGTTTCTCTGCGGGTATTCACAATGAAAAGATGTAAAAAAGTCTTCCTTGATCCTTTCAATTAAATTCTCTGTACTACTTCATTTCTCCACAAGCAGAATAAACCCACCTTTATTAAATTTTCTTTTTATAACCAATATATGAAGTTTGATTTGTTTCATTCTGGTCTGTCACACTAAAAATATTATAAAAGATAAAACAATTCTGTCCAGTGACTGCTGAAGTTTTACTACTTCAATTCTTAACACCCTTACATGGTCCGGTCCCTACAGACCATCACCAGATGGACATCGATACTGTAAAAACAACACAGCACACCACAAACAAACAAAGGATGATATCAAAAACCTCCTCCTCAAGAAAGACAGGCGGCACAAGTTTGGCTCCCGTCAAGAAAGGCTATAAGAGAAGAGGCACGAACCATTCACTTTATAAATTTTAACTTAAATAAGAAAAGTTTTAAGAAACTTTAATACACCAAGACAACCGCTGCAGTTGAGAAAACTTTGGATTTGTATATATTGTGCATTACAAACATTGTATGTGTATATATTTTAACATTCAGAACACCAATTGTAATAGTGGTTTCCAAGGAGCATGTCCCTCTGATGATGGTCTATAGGCACCGAAACGTGTAAGAGTGTTAAGAATTGAAGTAGTAAAAACTTCAACAGTCACACTGGAAGGAATTGTTTAATCTTTTATAATATATGAAGTATACCGCAGAAATATATCTTGTCTGCAATGTGCAATAGAGCGTAGAGTGTATTCATCTGACCATTCTACCTCAATATACTCAATCCAGGCGATATATCAATATGAAACTAACTGATCAATGAATTTACTCACATGTAATGGCAGAAGAGCAAAGATAACACAGCGAAAAGCATATGATGCTGCTGGATTATGTGTATAAGCTGTTGATCCATTTCAGTGACTACTTCCAGTGCTGAATTAACATCATAACTGCAGAAGAATGTCATGTCATGTCACGTCTGCTTCCATGAAACAAGACAGGGTCTTGTGCACATTTAGCAATCAGACTAAAATGGAACTCATTTGCACAGATGTTTTGTACCATGGGACTCAGTTAATTTCCCATCAGTTATTATGGCTAGTAACAGCAATCAACTCCAATATATTGTAGCATTCTACAAAATTCAAGCATGTCACATACAGCAAAACTGTCTTACTTACAACATGAAAAACTGTGGCATGCTACAAGTCACATACTGTTCCTTTAGTCTACACCCATCTCTACTGCTCTATGATTTACTGCACGCATCAACATGTAAGTGCTGATGTCTCTTCAGATTACTGAATGACTTATTACATACGTCACATATAAATGGCTTCTCCCCACTATGTATGTGCTGATGTGTCTTCAGATGGCTCTGCTGACTGAATGACTTTTCACATATATCACAGCAAAATAGCTTCTCCCTACTATGCATGTGCATGTGCATATGTTTCTTCAGCTCACTCTTTGAAATGAATGACTTTTTACATACATCACAGCAAAATGGCTTCTCCCCACTATGTAATCGTTGGTGTCTCTTCAGACTACTCTGATCACTGAATGACTTTTTACATATGTTACAACAAAATGGCTTCTCCCCACTATGTATGTGCTTATGTGTCTTCAGATTACTGTGCTGACTAAATGACTTTTTACATACATCACAGCAAAATGGCTGCTCCCCACTATGTATGCGCTGATGTCTGTTCAGATTACTCTGCTGACTAAATGACTTATTACACATATCACAGCAAAATGGCTGCTCCCCACTATGTATGCGCTGATGTTTCTCCAGATGACTCTGCAGACTGAATGACTTTTTACATACATCACAGCAAAATGGTTGCTCACCACTATGTATGCGCTGATGTCTCTTCAGATTATTCTGCTGACTAAATGACTTATTACATACATCACAGCAAAATGGCAGCTCCCCACTATGTATGTGCTGATGTTTCTTCAGACTACTCTGCTGACTAAATGACTTTTTACATACATCACAGCAAAATGGCTGCTCCCCACTATGTATGTGCTGATGTCTCTTCAGATTACTTTGCTGACTAAATGACTTTTTACATACATCACAGCAAAATGGCTGCTCCCCACTATGTATGCGCTGATGTCTCTTCAGATTACTCTGCTGACTAAATGACTTATTACATACATCACAGCAAAATGGCAGCTCCCCACTATGTATGCGCTGATGTTTCTTCAGATGACTCTGCTGACTAAATGACTTTTTACATACATCACAGCAAAATGGCTGCTCCCCACTATGTATGCGCAGATGTGCTCTCAGAATTATCTGCTGACTGAATGAATCTCCACACTCATCACAGGAATATCGTTGCTCCTCACCATGCACGGGTTGAAGTACATTGAAATTACCCTGGAAAATGAAAGTAAATAACATGAAAAATCCTAATAGGAAGAGAAATAAGTTTGAAGCCCCAGTTCAGTGGTATGTTAAATCGGTAGGCGTGAGTGGTGACAGAGAGTGGAGGCAGGGACAGAGAGAGCCCCCCCCCCCCCGTGTGGTGTGTGCCTGAGTCCATCAGCATGTATGGAGGTGTCTCATTCAACATACATTAAGCAGCACTGCCACTGTTTAAATATATAAACCTCGGATATGAGCTGGTGATTACAGAAATGTAGTTTTAAGGTCATTTTTTCATTTGGGGGAAATTTTTTGGTAAATCTTTGGACTTTTAAGGGTATTTCTTGTAATTTTTGGCCATTTTAGGGAATTTTTCTTCATATGTTTTCTGAAATGTGAATATGGAAGCGAGGTGTCTTTCTCTTTCTCCTTTAGGTTATTTTTCTAGATTTTTTTTGGATATTTTGTAGGTCATTTTTTAAATATTTTCAGGTCATCAAAATTCGGACCCTGGTTATAGTGGTTCGGTCTAGACTACTTGTTTGGCTGTATCTGTATATGTGTACAGGATACTCCCTGTGTTGATGTTGTCGCTATGCTGTAGTGGTTCGGTCTAGACTACTTGCTTGGGGGGTATCTGTATATGTGTATGGGCTATTCCTTGTGTTGATGATGTTGCTATGCTGTAGCAGGTCGGTCTAGATTACTTGCTAGGGGGGTAGCAGTATATGTGGGTATGTTTGTGTAGAGTTGAGTGGTATGAGGTACGGGGAGGCTACTGTGAGTGGCTGAAGAGATGGGGAAGAGGTGGGGTTATTTGGTGTGTGTCTTTTACTAGAATGTCGAATATTGGATTATGTATTTCTGTAAATGTATCGTTCATCTGTAGACCTTTCTTCGTTATGTCTCATATATATATAACATCTTTCTAATGCATTGAGTTTGGGTCCTTCTTTATATATAATACTTTCATGGTCTGGTCCACTGTGCCAAATGTATATCCAGCTTCCAAAATGTGCTGCATGAATATAAATATAAACGCTATCAGGACTAATAAACAACATTCTAAATTCATTTTTGCAGTTGGTTTCTACAGTGAATCATTGAAGAGGAGATTGATCCACAATTGACATTCTTTTCTGAGGAAGCATGGGTTCACTTGCAGTGATATAAATATGAGAAAGTGTTGCTACTGGAATTCACCAAATCCACATCTAACCCATGAAGTATGGCTCCATCCAGTGAAAGTTGGAGTCTGGCAAAGCTGTAAGGGCAAAGAGGATTGTTCTACCAGCATATTTTAATGGAACAATTAATTGTGCATTCTGAGATAATTCTTTCGAGTTAAAAAAGCAGAAAGACTCTATGGCTGGTTTCAGCATGTCTCAGCTACTGCCCACACTGCACGTACATCCATGCAGGCTTTGTCTGGTATCAGCACTGGTATTTGGCAGGCACATTCACACAACCTTAATTTTTAGATATTTTCTTCTGTGGTTCTTTGCAGGACATAGTTTAAAATAGTAAAAACCATGAGGAAGAACAACAAAAAATAATCATAGGAAAATTGCAAAAATTTCGGCACAATAGCTTTAAGTGTTAATCAGAACCCCTTCTGCTGGTGCAAGGAATGTCTACGTGTAAGAGGACAGCATTTTCAACAACTTCTGTGTCCTGTGAATTGTATACTTCATTCCAAATGTTACTGGCCACCGGCATACTGATTCACTGGCAAAATTAATATGCACTTTGCAGCCAGTGGTGCATCAGTCACCGTGAACTGGCTGAGAAAAGTAAGAATCTCCATCTATATGTAGATGTAGAAATTTTCTTTGATGTTCATTAATACCTTCATTTGCATGTTTAATTACATCCATTGCAGATTCCACTACACCACAATTGCGTCTATATTTTAGGATGTGTTGCCAATGCCAGTTCTTCACTATTGCTATCTACACCTCTTACACATTCTCTGTAAATAATGTTTAGTTACCTTTCTGTCTAACAGAAAATAACAAAAATCTGTCATGACAACCAATGACCCGACAGCAGGTACACAGGCACCTACAACAGTGTCAGGTATATTAAATTTACTTCAAACAAAAGAACAGTGTCAGATATATTAAATTTACTTCAAACAAAAGGACAACAGACAAAACGTGTCTATAATATGTCACACATTGTCACAAATGCTTAGAGAACCATTAATCATCTTATAACAAATCCTCAACACGTTGACACCTCTATGTTATTACACGGATACAGACTACATGGGAGACAGAAAACAAATGATAAACTTCAGCATTTATAGATCGTGGGAACTCCATGATGTAGTACCAAAGCTTAGTGGATTGGACAGACAAAGAAAATGTGATAGATATATCATGCTATGGAATTTACTGCAAACATTTAGTTTACACAAGGTCTATTTTCATCTATATTAGATTTGTTTACTGAAAATGGGAGTGGTACATCACACGCAATATTCAAGGTACTAGAGTCGGGGGGGGGGGAGAAAACACTCTCAAAATCTAGTCAACAGGAGAGTGGAGTTGTTTCATATTCACAGAGAAGACAAGCACCATTTCTGCACATTTGTGTCATCTGCCTAACAGTGCACATACAGCTCACCTCATGTTCAGCCTTTATTTTTGGAAATGTTATTGGGACAGGATCCTCTTCCTCTTCTGCATCTGAGACTGCCTCAGCTTTTACTTTCATGGCCTGATTTGCATCATAGGGTGTTGGGTATGTCTCACCATACGGACCCACTAAAGCGTTCTCCAAATTTGTACAGTTCTGTAAAAACCATCACATCCTTCTCAGAAATTGATACACAATACCACACATTAAACAGCGTATGCTCTCCTTGCTATGGCTGTTTCTCATCACATTTAACACATAAGAGCAGTTTTGTACAGGATGTTCTTCTCTACAGCTATCATGATCACTACAAAGTACTCGGTTCATAGCTCAGTGACCTTCCCGAGGAACTACCAGTCACGGCAGCCGTAAAGAAAATATCTGCTTTTTTGGTACCTAAAAACATCATAATGAAGAGCTCCACAACTTGTAACCTTCGTTTACCAAGCATAATTATATGATCAAGGCAAGCAGGATGAGATGGGCAGCTCATATAGCAGGCAAGGGGGAGAAGAGGAATGCATATAGGATATGACAAGAAAGCCAGAATCAAAGAGACCAATAGGAAGACCTAGGAATATGTGGGAAGATAATATTTAAATGGATCTTTAAGAGACACAGGATGGGGTGGTGTGGACTGGATTCATATGGCTCAGGATAGGGACTTGTTACAGATTCTTGCGAACATGTCAATAAACTTCCAGGTTCTATATAATGATTGGAAATTCTTCAGTGGACAAGCAACTGGTGGCTTCTCAAAGACTCACTCAGCTCCATGGCGTTAGTCATGGTACCCAAGAGCTCATTACTGTGATCACACATGCTCATCATGGCTCTGTATCCTAAGGCGAACAGACCCAGTACAAACCCTCCCGAATTATTTCTTTAAAAATCTATCTTAACAGCATCTCTCCATCCACACTTAGGTCTCCCAAGTAGTCTTCTTCTCTCAGGTTTTCCTTCCAAAACTTAGTATGCATTTCTCACTGTTGCATTTGCAATACATGACTTACCCACATCACTCTCCTTGAACTCATTGCTCTCCTACATAATATCCCAAACTGTTATCACCCAAGTGTAAGGAACTCCCCACATGGATTATGCAAACAAACAGAAGCGTCTCACAAAATATTTAGTTCTTTGGCCAAGAGAACTGAAATAAAATAAAATTCTTGTCCGTGCACACAAGCATGAAACACAATTCTTTCGCTTACAGCAGGAAACTTTTCTTCAGCTCTCTGCAGTACAATTCTTGCCACTCTTGTTGCAAGAGACTGCAGAATCTCCATAACCTTGAAACCTGTTCATCACATGATAAATATCTTGTGGGGTTCATAGGAATTACCTCACAAGAGTCCTAGTAATTTAAATTCTTGGTTCTAATAAGTGTACCAGCAACTAACTGCGAACAGGTCCATGACTCCCTATGGATTTTTGATGCTATAGAATTTCTCTCAAATACAGTTCAGTTTACACAAAATTTAATTTCATCTACTTCAGAATTGCTTAAAAGGAAACTGAAGTGGTACATCACAAGCAGCAACATTCAACAAATTATAACTGTCTAGAGACACTTCAGAAATAGGCCTTCAAAGGCGAGTAAGCAGCACAGTGGAGTTGTTTGAAGTGCACAGACAGACAAAGATGAGAAAGACAACTGGAATTCCTGCCTGCTTGTAATATCTGCCTAACAGTGGACATATAGAAACATACAGCTCACCTCAGGTTCAGCCTTTACTTCCTGAACTGTTATTTGCAGAGGATCCCCTTCCTCTTCTGCATCTGAGACTGCCTCAGCTTTTATATTCATGGCCTCGTTCACATCATGACTTGCTGGGTATGTCTCACCATATGGACCCACTAAAACCTTCTCTGAATTTGTACAGTTCTGTAAAGGCATCACATCTTCTATCAGTCATGGCTGTACAACACCACACATGAAACAATATATGCTCTCCTTGCTGTAACTGTTTCCCATTACATTCAACCCATAACAGCTGCTTTGTAAGATTTGTTCTCTACAGACTTCATAATCTTAGCAAGTGTTAAGTTCATAATGCAGCGACCTTCCTCAGAAACCTGTGGTCCCTGTGGAAGTAGAGACAATACATATCTGCTCTTCATGGAACCTAAGCACTCATTACTGTGTTCACACATGCCCATCATAACTTCGCATCCAGATACAAACAAACACAGTCCAAAACCGCCCTAATTGTATGTTTAACAAAATCCATCTTCACAATTGTCTCCCAAGTGGTCTCATTCTTTCAGGTTTTCTGCCAAAATTTTTGTATGGATTTTTCATTCCTACCCATATCACGATATGAACAGCAATTCATAGGACCTGAACAAGCTTGCAGCATCTCAAGTGGAGTTGCGAAAATAGTGATCATCAGGGACTGCACTGATAGAAACCATAAAAAATACTGGAAATCCATTATTGGACTCAGACAGGCAATGGGTTCTATAGCAGGACCCTCTGCCAGAAGAAAGAACGATCTGTTGAGATTAAACAGAGATCAACTAGGATGGGTGGTAGGATTACTTACGGACACTGCTACCTGAAAGCATACATTTTCAATTTGGGACTGACAGATAACCCAACTTGTGACAGGTGCCTACAAAGAAAACAAATCATCCACACACATCCTGTGTGATTGTGAGGTTATAGCTTATTTCAGATTTTGTCACTTGGGTCAGCTTTTATGGAACCAAGTGACTTTTATGATGCTCCTACACTTTATTAAAAGTGTAGGATTAATAAAGGGCTAATCCAAAGGGGAAGCACAATATATCATTGAAGATCGCAGTCCGCTTTTTATGTCCCACCCCTTACATACATACATACATACATACATACCCATATCTCTCTCCTTGAATTCATCCCTCTCCCACATAATAATGTAAAGTGTTACAATATGAAGAACCATGTAAACTCCACAGGTGGATTATGAAAGCCAAAACACAAGCTTGGCCATGTTAGGTGGGTCCTTGTCACCACGTCATGGCGCGTCCTCAGGTTGCGAATGGAGGAGACGCCCTCCAGTTTTGGAGGGAAGCTGCGTATATATTGAATAAGCAGTCACGGACAGCTGAGAAGGGGTGGCCCTCCAGCTTGGGGGTTGGGCATGGGGCTAACAACTCCTCACCATAAAAAATCACCATGTTACGAAAATGAACACAAAGCCTCATACCTGGACTGATTCCCTGGATAAACGACCTAAGCTAATGAAAATGTATATGAGATTTGGCACTTGGAATGTACAAAGTTTGTATATGGCAGGTTCGCTCAGGGCAGTGGCAGAAGAAATCTTCAAATATAAGTTAGATTTAGCGGGAGTACAGGAGGTCAGATGGGATGGAGGTGGCATCGCACCAGCAGGAGACTATACTTTCTTCTATGGAAAGGGGAATGAAAATCATGAATTAGGTACAGGTTTTTTCATACATAAGAGAATCGTATCAGCAGTTAAGAGGGTGGAGTTCGTTGGTGATAGGATATCATATATAATACTAAAAGGTTGCTGGTGTGATATCATTGTTATGAATGTTCATGCCCCAACAGAAGATAAAATTGATGACATAAAGGATAGATTCTATGAAGAACTAGAACATGTATTTGATAAATTCCCGAAGTACACTATGAAAATTTTGTTAGGAGATTTCAATGCCAAAGTAGGGAGGGAAGAAATTTTCAAACCAACAACTGGGAATGAGAGTTTGGATGAAATTAGTAATGATAATGGAGTTAAGAGTAGTAAACTTTGCCACATCAAAAAATCTTACTGTCAAAAGTACAATGTTCCTGCATCGTAACATCCATAAATTTACTTGGACATCTCCTGTTGGGAAGATACACAATCAAATAGACCATATTTTGATAGATAGGAGCCGGCACTCAAGTATACCTGATGTCCGATCATTCAGGGTAGCAGATTGTGATACTGACCACTGCCTGGTGGTGGCAAAGGTTAGGGAAAGGCTGGCAGTGAGCAAACAAACAACACACAGAGTTCATATGGAGAGCTTCAATCTCAAGAAATTAAATGAGGTAGAGGGTAAAGAGCAGTATCATGTTGAAAATCTGAAACAGGTTTGCGGCTTTGGAAAACTTGGACACTGAGGTGGACGTTAATAAAACTTGGGAAACTATTAGAGAGAATATAAAAATGTCTGCCAAAGAGAGTATAGGTTATTATGAACCAAAGAAGCATAAGCCATGGTTCGATGAAGGATGCTCAAAATTATTATATCAAAGAAAGCAGGCCAAATTGCAGTGGTTACAGGATCCAAGCGAGTTAAATGGGGATAATCTGAACAATATAAGATGTGAAACCAGAAGGCATTTCAGGAACAAAAAGAGGGAATATCTGAAAGACAAAATTGATGAGCTTGCAATGAACAGTAAAAACAAAAATATTAGAGACCTGTATAGAGGAATAAATGACTTTAAGAGGGGTTACCAGCCTAGCAGTAACTTAGTGAAGGATGAGAATGGTGATCTGCCTGCAGATTTCCACAATATTTTGAATAGGTGGGGGAACTACTTCTCTCAGTTATTGAATGTACATAGGGACAATGATGTTAGGCAGACAGAAATTGATAAAGCTGAGCTGTTAATACCTGATCCTAGCCCTTCTGAGGTTGAAAGTGCTATTGCAAAATTGAAACAGTATAAATCGCCAGGTAGTGATCAAATTCTGGCATAACTTATTCAAGCAGGAGGCGAAATATTACTTTCTAAGATCCACAATCTAATTACTTCTATTTGGCATAAGGAAAAATTGCCCGATCAGTGGAAGGAGTCTATTATTGTACCAGTTCACAAGAAGGGTCAAAACTGACTGCAGTAATTATCGGGGGATATTACTGCTATCAACTTCATATAAAATTTTGTCCAATATACTTCTTTCAAGGTTAAGTCCATATATAGATGAAATTATTGGGGATCATTAGTGTGGGTTTCGACGTAACAGATGAACTACAGATCAGATCTTTTGCATTTGTCAGATATTAGAGAAAAAATGGGAGTATGATGAGACAGTACATCAGCTATTCATAGACTTCAAGAAAGCCTACAATTCAGTTAGGAGGGAAGTATTGTACAATATTCTGATAAGAGTTTGGAATACCCATGAAATTAGTTAGGTTTATTAAAATGTGTTTAAACGAAACGTATAGTAAAGTCCGCGTAGGTAAACATTTGTTTGATAAATTTCCTATCCAGAATGGTCTAAAACAAGGAGATGCTTTCTCGCCACTCCTTTTCAACTTTGCCTTAGAATATGCAATTAGGAAGGTCCAGGGAAACCAGGTGGGACTGAAACTAATTGGGCCACATCAGCTGTTGGTCTACGCCGATGATGTAAATCTACTGGGTGATAATATAGATACCATAAAGAAAAACACACAAACTTTAATTGACGCAAGTAAAGCGGTTGGTCTAGAAATAAACACAGAAAAAACTAAATATATGTTACTGTCTCGTCACCAAAAAGCATGGCAAAACCATGACATAAATATAGGAAATAGATGTCTAACTGCATAATGAGGAGCTTCATAACTTGTACTCTTCTCCAAGTATGATTAGAATGATCAAATCAAGGAGGATGAGGTGGGAAGGTCATGTAGCACGAATGGGGGAGACGAGGAATGCGTATAGGATATTGGTGGGAAAGCCAGAAGGAAAGAGAACACAGGGAAGACCAAGGCATAGGTGGATGGACAATATTAGAATGGATCTTAGAGAGATATGATGGTATGGTATGGTATGGTATGGTTTGGATTGGATAGATCTAGCTCAGGATAGGGACCACTGGAGGTCTCTTGTGAACACAGTGATGAACTTTCGGGTTCCATAAAATGCTGGGAATTTGAGTAGCTGAAGAATTGGCAGCTCCTCAAGAAGGGCTCAGCTCCATGAGTAAGTAAGTAACGTAAGTAATCACAAGCTTGGCATAAAAAGTTTAGTTTCTTAAGATATAAGAATTAAAAGGTCTTGTCTGTGCACAGAAGGACAAAACACTCACCATCCTTTCTGTCACAGCAGAAAATGTTTCTTCAGCTCTCTGTAGTGGAATTCTCGGTATTCCTGTTTCAAGAGAATGCAGAATCTTTCATAACCTTGAAACTATATTTTATCACACATGATTTGTGGGTGGCAAATGAATTCATTTACAAGAATCCTATATTATATTTAAGCATCCTGTTGCACTCTACACGATAAATGATACAAACACCGTCCTAAGTGCAAACAATATATATTTATATGTCTTTGATCTTGTTCTTTCTACACTACATGTTTCGGCCTCTATCGGCCATCATCAGGTGTATACTCTTAACGTTGCTGCCACACTGAACCCAGTCTAAAACTTAACATTTAAAAACACAATGTCACGTTCTTCGTATTATCAACATCTACATNNTAGAGAAGAGAAAAAAATTTTAAAAGATTTTAAAAACATCATAACTAAAGATCTTTAGAGTGCTACTACAAGAATATCGGGTTTGACGTGTGCAACATAATCTACATACCAGACACATATCAACGATGTAGATGTTGATAATACGAAGAACGTGACATTGTGTTTTTAAATGTTAAGTTTTAGACTGGGTTCAGTGTGGCAGCAACGTTAAGAGTATACACCTGATGATGGCCGATAGAGGCCGAAACATGTAGTGTAGAAAGAACAAGATCAAAGACATATAAATATATATTGTTTGCACTTAGGACGGTGTTTGTATCATTTATCGTACAAGAATCCTAGTCATATAGCATCATATTTATAACAAGTGTACCAGTGCCTAGCTCTGAATATTTGCCCAAGTCTGTAAGGAAACACTAATTATCGTGAACGCACACTGACGTGGATTTCTTTGTTCTCACAGCAGAGGTCGGCAGGGATTACTGAAGCTTGCAGTCTTATTACACCTTATGTAGTTTTGACAAATTGTTCCTCAGTTCTGATGGCAGCTAGTTCACCCATTTAGAGTGAACCTCTTGCTTCCAAAACGTCGGTAACTGCATACCAGACTGCATGGAATTACGTCCTAGAAACAGCAAACCTACTCTACAAATTTACATTGCATTTACATTTACACTCTACAAAAACGCATTTGCATACCCTGCAACTTCAACCAGTTCAACACAGACCCTCAGCTCTCACGACTTCCTTTACAAGTCAGATTGGTATGTGTAACTGGCGAGAAAGGGCATAAAACACTAAAAATGTTCATTCTACTGGTAACATCACCCTCACAGCGGGCGTTGCGAAGTTTAGCAGAATCCCAGCTACAACTTGCAACTGCGAAACGATATCACGAACACAATAATGTGTAAAAATATGAGGAAACTGATTTTGAATTGTTTGACTTTTGAATTGAATGACTGACACAACACACAACGCGTAAAAAACATCCGACCATAAGCCTACACAACCTCAAGTTGACGTTTCCCATCACCGGGACGAATCAACAAGAAGGAGCCGAACATTTTACTTTAAATGTTTTAAACTTTTAAATATTTTAACATTGACGGCTCAATTTGAGGACATTTTTCAGATGGAATGCAAGAGTTGTACGTGCATTCAACGCTACTAGAAAGTGTTGTGCTTTTACACTCCGACACCTGTAACAGCGTCCACGCAGCTTACATACTGTGTACATTAAACAACGCCAGTGTTTTCATGTGTTTGTAATACGTGCCTCTGATGATGGTTTCTCTTGAACCGAAACATGTAAGGCAATAAATGATACAAACTCCGTCCTAAGTGCAAACAATATACATTTATATGTCTTTGATCTTGTTCTTTCTACACTACATGTTTCGGCCTCTATCGGCCATCATCAGGTGTATACTCTTAACGTTGCTGCCACACTGAACCCAGTCTAAAACTTAACATTTAAAAACACAATGTCAAGTTCTTCGTATTATCAACATCTACATCGTTGATATGTGTCTGGTATGTAGATTATGTTTATCGTGTAGAGTGCAACAGGATGCTTAAATATAATAATGTAAGGCAAGTGAGATAAATAAGTGACCTAAAAACATTGTTACACTCGACGGATTATTCAGTGACAATTTGTGAGGAAACTGAATTTCTCTCCAATGATCCTAATGCGTCCCTAAAGAATACCCAAAACTTACACACTTCCATTACAAATGAAATATCGGTAACCGACGATGGAAGAGTTTGTTCGAAACTATGATATTATTAGCGGACAACATGGCTGACACGGCTGACACTACCCCACGGTGCAATGCTTCTGCCATCTCTGCGAATTCACCTCTAACTAGATACATAATGGCCGCCAGATCCGACAGCATAAACGGTAAGAAGGTATGCTAACATATCACCTTTTGGGTGCTTCTCACTGTACTCCCCCCCCCCTTCTTCCTTCCTAGGAAGGCTTATTTCGCAAGAATATCAGTAAATAATTATGCAACCAGATGTTTTGCACTGCAGAGGTTCCTACACCCCCTTTTTTAACCCTGTTCAGTATCACTTCACCCATATTCTTTGGAATGGATATGAGTGAAGTGACACTAAACCTGGATCCTCCTTTGAAAAAAAAACAACATAGTAAGACCATCTGCAGTACATGATATCAGATTGCAAATTATTTTTCTCACGAGTGCCTGGAAAGTAACCTTTCTTTCACATCACACACTTCCTTATCCAAATGCACTGGACATTGTGAGCTGTAACATACATGGACTACATGTATTTAGGGAAGCCGAAGATGGGGAAATTTGAAAGAAAATTATGTTTTCATCAGACACACTTATATTATACCGCATAAGTTGCTCATAATTTACACTTGAAGCCACACAGAACAAAGTTTTTCAGTTATGTTTAATTATTATAAACCATGCACAGTAAGCAACAATACTCATGTACCCATTTGTTATTAATTTCATTAGAATGTAAACTGCAGCCTTGTCAACAATATTAACACTGCATTTAATGATACACGAACATGAAAATCTGATATATTCATCTTTACCAGTTAGGTACAGGGCAGAATAATATTCAGTTCAATTCAATTCAATTCATGTTTATTTACGTGCAATAACCTAACAGCACAGTGGCCAATTACAAAGTTAGCATGAGTATATTAGGTACAGAAAAATAATTAAAACAAAACAAAAATATGACAAATCTGTGAGCATAAATCTAAAGAAGACTTAAATATATACATAGATTTATGAATTATTACGAGTGTTGTTAATACTATTAGTATCCAAACACTAAGATAAGACAACTGGGAGCGATAGCATAAAATTATTAACAAGTCAATAAATTAAAACCAATTACATAAGAAAATTAAAATTAGCCGAGGTATACACATGTAGTTAATGAAAACACTAATCCAATAACACCGTAAAAGGTTTGGTACATGCTTGTAAAATATGATTCAGAGAAACCGCTCAGTCTGCAAATATGTCGAGAACTTTACCCACCACGTTGGTAGCAAGCCGCACCGAGAAGAGGGACAGTGTCTTTTTGAAGGAAGAATGCTAAAAGTAGAGAAGTCTCGAAAATGGCAAGTAGGAACATGAAGACTAGCATTATCCAGAAGGGAGGGGCAGGATTTAAGTCCATGGTAAACCTGAATGAAGAAGAGTGCATCTAGAAGATGTCTATGCAGACTTAGAGGGTGCAATCTTAGTCTCTCTAAGGCAGATGTATAACTATAGGAGCTATGTGGGAAGTAGCGATAGAAACAGACGGAAGCAAACTTTTTCTGGATGCGCTCAAGTTTAGCGGAGTCAGTAGATGTGATAGAATTCCAAGTTACCGAGACATATTCCAACTTGGACCTGACTAGTGTAAGATACAGCGCATGTAAACAGTCAAGATAGGAAAATCTAGAAGTTATTGAGCGTATAAGACCTAGGAGCTTTATACATTCAAAATATAAAAAATCAATATGATTGTGAAAATACTATTTAAAATCAAAGAAAACACCTACGTCCTTAACGTAACTGGTGCTTGTAATAGCAGTACAACAAAACTGATACCCATAGAGCAGGACATTAGTCTTCCTTGAGTATGACATAAGTTGATATTAATACTCATGGAGTTGGCAGAGCACCAGTCACTGACATGATGAATGTCATTTTGAAGTAAGAGGCAATCCTGCGAAGTGTCTATGATGTGAAAAATTTTAAGATCATCAGCAAAGAATAGAAAATGGGAATGTCTTATTGAGTTACAGAGGTCATTAATGAATACATTAAAAAGAAGGGGCCCCAGGACAGAGCCTTGCGGCACCCCGAAAGTTATTCTAAGAGGCCGGGAGAGAGCATCAGACACACGGACCCGAGATCTCCTGTTAGCTAGGTAACTGTCAAGCCAGTTAAGGTATCCATCAGAAAATTCAAGGGAGCTGAGTTTATGCAAGAGCAAAGTATGGGGCACGAGGTCAAAGGCACTAGAAAAATCAAAATAGACAGCATCAGCCTGACACTGACTGCAGACAACAGGGGTCATAATATCTAAGAAGGATACCAGATTAATGGCTGTGGATTTGGATTTGGTGAAGCCATGCTGGTTGGGATGAAGTTTAATGTAATGCGAAATATGATGGTGAATAATGAATTCAAGGAGCTTAGAGATGTTGTTGAGTAGGGTACTGGGTCTGTAGTTGCTCACACAGGCAGGATTGCCTCTTTTGAATACAGGCACAATAGTCGCTTCCTTCCATGAAGTAGGGAATTGCTGCTGAGGCAGGCTCAAATTGAATATATGCCTAAGTACAGGAATAAAAATTGCCGAACAGCCTTTTATGACAAACCCCGGGATATCACCAGGTCCGACAGATTTAGAGGGTTTTAGTCTCTTAATGGCCTTGTTGACATCTGCATCAGAAATAGATGCAAGAGTCAGGAATTCAGTAGGTTGCGAAAGAGGGGGAAGGTCAATAGGACAATGGGTATCATAGAGGGATTGAAAGTGTTTCTCAAAGGTATAAGCCACTACAGTAGGTTCATCTAAGTGTAGACCATAAACTTGAAGCTGAATGTAACCTAGAGTATGTTTCCTGAAAGAAGACACGTATTTCCAGAGATGGTGAGGTTGTGATTTCAGGTCGTTGTCTATTGACTTCAGCCATTGAAGCCTGTCAGTTTTGATAGTGCGTTTAACAAGCTTACGATAGGAAATGAATTTGTCATAATAGTAATCCGTTTGTTTCTTTTTAAAGCAACAGTGAAAGTAATTTTTCTTACCAATATAGTACCTTAAGGAACTAGAGTACCAGAAAGGGAATTTAGATTTGCGAGTAGGGCAACGAGGAATTGCATCTTCCATGGCAGCTTGAACAGAAGCATTTAGGCTGGCAACTGCATCATCAGCAGATGTAGCTCCATATACTCCTGACCAATCACACGCAGATAGGGTGTTGTAAAGCAGAGTATAATTGCCGGTGGCGAATTTTTGATGGCTGAATTTATAATCAGGATTATAGGTAGTATGTGGAAGATGGACATCAATAATTAAGGGAGAGTGATATGGATCAGGCTTGACCAAATCAGAGTAAGAGGACCAGGCTTTAGATCGGTGAGATTAGAGAAGACTAAATCAAGTAAGTTATGGTTGTCAACAGCTACACCATACTTCTGAAGGCCAAGGAGACATGAGGAGGTGTATATAGCATTCCCCTTAAGTTTAGCGTAGTAGTGGCAGTTGGGCAGAAGTGACCCACTCACCAAGTTAAAACCAGGAAATTTGAAGTCTCCTAATAAAACAACATGAAAGCTATTGGTGTCAAGCATGTTTTCAAGAAGGTGAAATTAATCAATAATGACTCCCAATGGAGTGTCAGGAGAGAAATAGTGGTTGCCAATAAGCAGATTGTGGCTGTCAACTGAGGGAATCTCAACCCATACACATTTAGAGCTGAGTTCTAAATCATACCTGCGCCTGCAAGAACCCAGCTGGAGAGAATGGCTGTTAAGACACCACCACCACGAGCTTTGCTGCTCGATACCCGGTCAGACCGGTAAACGGTATATTTACTAGGAAATATATTGCAATCACAGCACGAATCCTTAAGCCACGTCTCAGTGAGAAAAATAATGTCAAAGTCTGTGGAACAAACATTATCATAAAATTCAACATATTTCGTCCGTAGTCCTCTTACATTTTGATAATATTGTGACATGTTGACCCCTACCTCCCCAGCTGCACGTCGCGGTAACGTAGCGCTCGCGTAATAGGCGAGCCATCACCCCGCAACTCTCCCCGCGGTGACGTCACGAGCGGCGCCGAAGTGAGCAGAGCGGAGCCGAAGTTAGCCGAGTCCCCGCAACCTTGAAGCTATGCAAAGCGAATCAACAGCGGTGACGTCACCAAGGGGTAACAGCGTCCTAGGCTATACGCCACGTCACACTAGCAACAGCAAACCGAATAAAAGCCGGCTGAGCAGCAAGCGAGAGTCAGTGTGTTATCAACGAGTTCTCAGTTCGCAAGTTACGAGCTACAGACGCGTGTGCGAAAATCAGTGATAGTTCGGGATAACCAGTTATATCTGGAGTGTGTAATTCAGGGAGACTTGTATAGCTCCCGCGTAATTAGTACGTGAAGACAAGTGAAGATTGTGTTAAGAGATTTTGTTGTAGGGTTTGTAAAGTGTGGAAACCCGTAATATTGTGATAATTAATTGTAGCCGTTACTTTAGGTTGTTGAATAAACCAATTAACGATCTCTACGGCGTATTCAGTGACGAAACACGTTACATTGGTGTCAGAAGTGTTACGAACTTAAACACGCCACAAACAGATTGTTGTGCATCAAGTACTTTACTGCTACAAAATGGAGATGCAGCAGACGATGGAACTTCTACTGAAGGAAATGAGAGACAACCAAGAAATGTTCCGCACCCATCAAGAAAAGGCGGAAGAAAATAGAAAAAAGACAGAGAAGATTTCCTGGCGAAATTAGAATTCAATCAAGAAAAAGCAAAAATATCATGCTGGCAAAATTATAAGCCGACAGGAAAACTGATAAAGACGATAAGCTGAAAGAGTTGAAGGCCATGCAAGAAAATAGGAAGAAAGACAAAGAAGATTTAATATCCAAATTAGACGCCAACCAAGAAAAGGCGGTTGCAGACAAGGAAGAAATGAAGGCAGAAATGCGATCTATGCGGTCAGAGTTGAATGAGACAATCCAACATAGAATTGAAAACATTTTTGCGATCTTCGAACAAGACAAACAGTCTCTCCAGTCAGAAATAACTGAACAGATTGAAGTGTTCCTCTGCGAGCGGACAGATAAGCTCCAGGAAGAGATAACGAAAACCTGCGCAGCAATTGACGAAACCAAATGCGAGTTCAAGGCCCGGTTGGACATAGTGCAAATGAAGGCCGAGCCGGGAAATACGTCAACGATCGTCGCGAGCACAGCTCAGCCACCGACATTCAACGTGGAGCGTGTTTCGACGACAATTCGAGACCGTGGCAGAACACAACCAATGGTCGGATAATGAAAAATCGACGTACTTAATTACTGCCCTGAAGGGTCGGGCGGCGGAAATACTACCCGGCATTCCGGCAAATACATCTTACGAGGAAACCCTTCAGGTTCTAGAGAACCGTTTCGGGGACCAACACTTTGCAGCTGCTTACCATTGCCAATTAAGAACGAGGACTCAGAGACCTGTTGTGGGTTGATCTTTGTCAGGGGGTACTCCAAACAGCAGGTCGCAGGGTAGCCGTAGTTCTCGTCCGAACACTAGACCAGCAGGCGTCAGGCCCGTAGTGTCGTGAGTGGATGCCCTGTAAGCTAGGAGAAAGAGGGGTAACCTCTCATCCCAGTCCCTTTGGTGCGATGAGACGACCTTCCGCAAGTGCTCCTCGATGGTCTTGACGTAGCGTTCCACCATGCCATCCGACTGTGGGTGCAGGGGTGTGGTGCGCGTCTTGCTCACTCCCAGGCGTTGCAAAACTTCTTTCAGTAGATGAGACTCGAAGTTACGGCCTTGGTCACTGTGCAACTCTCGAGGTATGCCGAAGCGGCAGAAGAAGTTGGCAACCAGAACTTCCGCTATTGTTGAAGCCTCCTGATTCGGGATGGCGTACACTTCCGGCCACTTGGTGAAGTAGTCCATAGCGATCAGTAAGTATCGGTTTCCTTGGTCGCTTCGTGGGAAGGGCCCTGCGATATCAATGGCTACTCTCTCGAAGGGAGCACCGACATTGTACTGGTGCATTTGCCCACGATTCCTGGTCCGCGGCCCCCGACTGGCTGCACATGTGTCACACTGTCGACACCATTTCTCAACATCGGTCCTTGCTTGGAGCCAGTAGAATCTCTGTCGAACCCTATTCAAAGTTTTGTTGACACCGAAGTGACCTCCTGACGGTCCACCGTGCAGTTCGCTCAGAACGTCCTTCACCCTGCTCCGAGGAATAATTACCTGGGCTACTTGACGTCTTCCGGTGACGGATTCCCAGTCACGCTCTAGTACGCCGTTTCTCACAGCGAGCGATTTCCACTGGGCCCAGTAGCTTTTGTACGTGGGACTCCGATCCGCGATGTCCTGCCATTCCGGTCGTTGGCCGTTCTCTACTTCCTGTAGAATAGGTCCTATGTCCGGGTCTTTTAGCTGTTCCTCTCTTAGGGTAACAGGGTCCCAGCCGGCTGCCGGTAGGGTTCCAATAACGCGTATCTGCTTTACCTCTGCCCGCGTCTCAACTTTGTGGCAGTGCGCACATTCCTCTTTGCAGGGTCGTCTAGAAAGGGCGTCGGCGTTGTTATGTTTCCGGCCCTGTCGATGCTCCGAAGTGAAGTTGTACTCCTGTAGACGCTGTATCCAGCGCGCTGTTTGTCCCTCTAAGTTCTTGAAACTCATAAGCCAGGTAAGCGCAGAGTGGTCCGTTCGCAGATGGAACTGTTGTCCGTAGAGGTATTTGTGGAAATGTTCCAGTGTCCTCACTATGGCAAGTAGTTCTCGACGGGTGACGCAGTAGTTTCTCTCTGCTTTGTTTAGCGTCTTGCTGAAGTAATATATGACACGCTCTTGTCCGTCCTGCACTTGAGAGAGAACTCCTCCAATTCCGACATTGCTTGCATCTGTGTCCACAATGAATTTCTCTCCTGGCAGTGGGTAGGCAAGAATAGGGTAGGCACATAGGGCACTCTTTAGCGTTTGAAAAGCGGCCTCAACTTCTTGAGTCTACTGGAAGGGTTGTTTCTCTTCCGTTAGTCTAGTTAGTGGTTTCGCAATGTTGGAAAACCCTGAAATAAACCACCTGTAATACGCGCATAGTCCCAGAAAGCTTCTAACTGCATGTTTATCCTTCGGGGTCGGCCATTCTCGCACCGCTTTCATCTTCTCCGGGTCGGTGAACACCCCTTGTGGGGACACAATATGCCCGAGGTACCTGACATCTTCCTGCAGGAGTTTCACTTTTCCGGGTTAAGTTTCAGACGGGCTTCCCGGAACCTCTCGAACACTTTCCGTAAGTTGAGCATGTGCTCTTGGAAGGTGCGGCCTATTACGATCACGTCATCCAAATAAACAAGGCATGAATCGTACGTGAGCCTTCGTAGGACTGTCTCCATTAGCCTTTCGAAGGTTGCCGGGGCATTGCAGAGGCCAAAGGGCATGACTGTGAACTGCCATAGCCCTTGTCCTGTCGAAAACGCTGTTTTCTCTTTGTCGTCTGGGTGTACGTCGACTTGCCAATAGCCACTCTTTAAATCGAGAGTTGAAAACCATTTGGCTCCGGCCAGCGTGTCCAGGGTGTCGTCAATGCGGGGTAGCGGAAAGCAATCCTTCTTGGTGACGTCGTTCAGCTTTCTGTTGTCCACACAGAAACGGAGCTCCCCATTCTTTTTCCTGACCAAAACGACCGGGGACGACCAAGGGCTGTCCGATTCTTCTATAACACCTTGTCCTCGCATGTTTTCGAGCATTTCCTTTACTTCTGCTTGTTTTGCCAGAGGTACTCTCCTTGGTGGCTGTCGAATTGGTCGGGCTTCTCCCGTGTCTATGCGGTGATATATTCTGTTTGTCATTCCTTAATCTTCGTTGTCTTGCGCGAAGATATCGGCGTACTCGGACACGAGATACTCTAACTCCTGAAATTCTCCGGGGCTTAGGTGTGGCTTGGCGGCTGTGGTCACGTCCGCTAATTTCAATGTTAGACCTGGTGTTGGGGCTGCCCCATCTCGGGCAATGCCACGAGTGTTACTGGCTCACAGTGCGCCAGAGGAGATCATTTCCTGAGTTTTGGTTCTTGTGGGTAACATTCATGACCCTCACTGGTACTTCTTGACAGTCCTGAACAAGGGTCCTGGCCCCGTAGATTCCTTCAGGCTGGTGGGCCTGGGGGTTTGATTCTACTAGACCATTTTCTACTCCCAGATGATTCTCCATTCTAGCCATTACTATTCCCTCACTCCGTGCGGGTATCACATGGTCCTTTGCCGCTAGTAAGCTAGAAGGACAGGGTCCTACACCAGGACTCCATAACGATACCCCTTCTTCCGCCAGACGCAGAGTTTGGCGCCCTATATCCACTGTAGCATCATAGGAGCGCAGTAAGCCCAGTCCGAGGATTAGCTCATCGGTGATATTCGCGACGAAAACCCACAATGTTATCGGTTGGCGTCCCAGGGTAAGGGTCAACAAAACTTCTTTCAGGATGGGTAGGGATCCTCCAGACACGGTCTGCAGCGTGAAATCTGGATTTGGCTGTCTTTCAGGGTATCCGGCGGCGATATCCTGTCTTACCACCGTGACATATGCTCCAGTATCCACCGTCACCTGGCACGGCTTATCAACGACCCATCGCTGGGTGACAAGACTTTTGTTGGCTTTCTCCGTCATGTCGGTGGATGCGTAGTGTGGGGGCCTTAACGCATATGCCGGCGTTCGCCCATCTCCGCTGGCCGTTGCTCGTTTCCCGACGGTTGGTTCTTTCTCCAGCTTGTTTCCCTGTTGTTTCGGGGTCGCCATTCTGATTTCTCCAGCGATTCCCGTTTATTTCTTGGAGGTCCTACTTTTCGGTCCTGGTGCTGTCTATTGTCATCTCCTCGTTGGGTGGGGAACGATCGGAACCTGGTGCTATCTCCGTGAGGTCTGGCTGCTACCAGTATCGCTTGCAGCTCTAACGCTTGTCGGGGGGCCTCGTTTACCGTCTTTTCCCCTCCCAGCAGCAGCTGGAACTTCATATCGGCATCTTGTATTCCGTATGCGAAGGCTTTTCCTGCCTCCCTTCCTATGTGGTCAGCAGGTACATTGGGGTAGGCACGACGGGAAAGGAGTTCAATGGCCGTGGCAAAATCTTGCAGGGATTCTCCAGGTCTCTGCGTCCTCGTTCTTAGTTGGCAGTGGTAAGCAGCTGCAAAGTGTTGGTCCCCGAAACGGTCCTCTAGAACCTGAAGGGTTACCTCGTAAGTTGTATTTGCCGGAATTACGGGTAGTATTTCCGCCGCCCGACCCTTCAGGGCAGTAATTAAGTACGTCGATTTTTCATTATCCGACCATTGGTTGTGTTCTGCCACGGTCTCGAATTGTCGTCGAAACACGCTCCACGTTGAATGTCGGTGGCTGAGCTGTGCTCGCGACGATCGTTGACGTATTTCCCGGCTCGGCCTTCATTTGCACTATGTCCAACCGGGCCTTGAACTCGCATTTGGTTTCGTCAATTGCTGCGCAGGTTTTCGTTATCTCTTCCTGGAGCTTATCTGTCCGCTCGCAGAGGAACACTTCAATCTGTTCAGTTATTTCTGACTGGAGAGACTGTTTGTCTTGTTCGAAGATCGCAAAAATGTTTTCAATTCTATGTTGGATTGTCTCATTCAACTCTGACCGCATAGATCGCATTTCTGCCTTCATTTCTTCCTTGTCTGCAACCGCCTTTTCTTGGTTGGCGTCTAATTTGGATATTAAATCTTCTTTGTCTTTCTTCCTATTTTCTTGCATGGCCTTCAACTCTTTCAGCTTATCGTCTTTATCAGTTTTCCTGTCGGCTTATAATTTTGCCAGCATGATATTTTTGCTTTTTCTTGATTGAATTCTAATTTCGCCAGGAAATCTTCTCTGTCTTTTTTCTATTTTCTTCCGCCTTTTCTTGATGGGTGCGGAACATTTCTTGGTTGTCTCTCATTTCCTTCAGTAGAAGTTCCATCGTCTGCTGCATCTCCATTTTGTAGCAGTAAAGTACTTGATGCACAACAATCTGTTTGTGGCGTGTTTAAGTTCGTAACACTTCTGACACCAATGTAACGTGTTTCGTCACTGAATACGCCGTAGAGATCGTTAATTGGTTTATTCAACAACCTAAAGTAACGGCTACAATTAATTATCACAATATTACGGGTTTCCACACTTTACAAACCCTACAACAAAATCTCTTAACACAATCTTCACTTGTCTTCACGTACTAATTACGCGGGAGCTATACAAGTCTCCCTGAATTACACACTCCAGATATAACTGGTTATCCCGAACTATCACTGATTTTCGCACACGCGTCTGTAGCTCGTAACTTGCGAACTGAGAACTCGTTGATAACACACTGACTCTCGCTTGCTGCTCAGCCGGTTTTTTTTCGGTTTGCTGTTGCTAGTGTGACGTGGCGTATAGCCTAGGACGCTGTTACCCCTTGGTGACGTCACCGCTGTTGATTCGCTTTGCATAGCTTCAAGGTTGCGGGGACTCGGCTAACTTCGGCTCCGCTCTGCTCACTTCGGCGCCGCTCGTGACGTCACCGCGGGGAGAGTTGCGGGGTGATGGCTCGCCTATTACGCGAGTGCTACGTTACCGCGACGTGCAGCTGGGGAGGTAGGGGTCAACATGTCACAATATATTCCGAGACAGCTGGCAGACTTAGAACGAGACATGACCAAACCATCGATGCTAGAGTCGTTGTAATCAGCCATGATTAGAAGGATGTCGAGAAGCCTCCATCTACCACGTCGTTACCTGCTGGGTTAATGGCAGATTTAACGGAAGCATCAGACACTCCAGCTTCGGATGTGCTGGAGGTAAATACATGGTCAGGCGGAAGAACACAATAATACGGAGAAATTAAGCATCCTGAAGGCCAGACACCAACGTCATTGATTAGCGAAAATTCATCCTCAGTAACAGTAATATGGAAGGATGCATAAGTGTTAAATTTAGTTCTAAGTCTGGTGCAGACCAACTTTTTAATGCTTTAGAGCTCCTTGAGGGACTTGTGTACACCATCAGTAGTGACCTCGGGGCTAAATCTAGAAACAAAAAGTGCCTTCATCCTTTCCTTCTGCGCAATGACAGGTAGGGATGGGGAATTACGAACCCCAATAAGTGGCTGCCTGCGATGTCTGACAGTGCTGACTGGGGCTACCTGCAGGGGGGGGGCTTGGCTTGGGTATTCATTTTGTACGTTACAGTTTTAAAACCTTCGGCATCAGCGGGAGAATTCCCGGTTGCTACAACATCCTTGTATGACAATCCAGCCAAAGTCGCAGTAGCAGGTACAGCAGGTAGAGCAGAAACAGGCAGAGTCGCGATGCTAGGGGCACTTAACGGTGCAAGTTGAGTAGTGACCGTGTCCTTGGTTACCGCAGGCGGAATGCGTAGTTCACTTGCAGCATAAGGCCCAGGGGCGGCCACAATAAGCCTATGGAGACTCTTGATATCCTCTTTCATGCATGCGTTATAATTTTTAAGGTAGGAAACCTCTTCAGTTAACTTGGTGACCATGCCCACTAGGGACTCAATCAAGTGCAGCGTGGATTGACCATTTTGGCAAAGAAGCTTCGAGCTGGGTACTTACTGTGGAGATCGCGTGCTCTATGTTCAATGAGGGTGAAGCTTATCATCTTCAGGAGGCAGAGATGTAGATCCAGTTGAGCTGGCCAAATCCTTGGTGTTGTTAGAGCTGAGTGATATCGCGCATGCATCGCACGTGAAAGCAGAATCACCCGCCACCGTAACTATAGTCTGATCAGCCTCACCTGGTTGCACGCACACGGAATGAAATCTTACTTCACATGTACCACAGCGAACAGACTTTTGTTTACCATAAAATTGCTTGACACATATAGAACAAGTATCCCGGCTGACCCCCATAAGAGCAGGCTAAGTTTACGCACTGTGTAGCACAGAGACACTATACAGAAGCTTGCAGTTGAAGTTGAAGAGATGTAGCGGGAGCACACATCACAGCACGTCCGCTCACTCCGAGCGCTCAAGCAATAATGATATGGCAGGAATAAAAATATCATCATCATCATCAGTAATCTGTCAAGACGACAGGTCCACAGTCTCTTTCAAAACAATTCCTCCACTTAATGCGATCTAGAGCTTTCTCCTTCAAATGACAGTATCCTCTTCTGTCCCCAAGGTCATCCAGCATCTTCTTACGTCTTCTTCCTCGTCTTCTTGTCACTTCTATCCGCCCATCTATCTTTCCTTCGATAGCTTCTTTTAGAAGGCAGTTTCTGCGTAAAACATGACCAATCCAATTAGCCTTCCGTTTTCTTATTTCATGTAGGATATTCCTCTGCTCACTGACTCTAATTAACACTTCTTCATTTCTCACATAATCGGTCCAACTGATCTTCTCCATTCTTCTCCAACACCACATTTCGAAACTTTCCAGATGTTTCTGATCTACTGCCCTAAGTGTCCATGTTTCAGCCCCATACAGAGCTATGCTCCAAATGTAGCATTTCACTAGTTTCTTCCTCAAATTTAAGTCCAATTTGCTGGTAAAAAGATTTTTCTTCTTGCTAAATGCAGCTTTTGCCATGGCAATCCGGGATCTAATTTCACAAGTACACCTTCCATCATCTGTTAACAAGCTACCCAAATATTTAAAACATTTCACATTCTCCACTTGTTTTTGGTCTATCTTTATTGTGACTGGGGTTGGTTGTCTCGAAATTTTCATTACTTTTGTTTTCTCCACATTCATTTCCATGCCATAGCACCTTCCAATTTCAATTAGTCTATCAATCATGCCCTGTAGCACAGTTTCTTCCTTAGCCATTAACACAAGGTCATCTGCATATTTCACAGTTTGAATAATTTGCCCTCCTACTTTGAAGTCACCGAGCCCATCCAGAGCTTCCTTGGTAAGGCATTCGCTGTACAAGTTGAACAGAATTGGTGATAAACAGCATCCTTGTCGAACTCCTCTTCCAATCTGCACACTTCCTGTCTCCCCCCTGTCCAGTCGTACTCTAACTTTCTGATCCATGTACAATTTGCTAATCAATCTTCTTTCATGCCAATCGATACCTGTTTCTTTCAGGATCTGCATTAATTTGGTCCAGTTTACCCGGTCAAATGCCTTCTGCCAGTCTATGAAGCAAACACACAGTTCTTCATCTATCTCCAAAGTTCGTTCCGCTATAATTCTCATCATCCCAATTGCATCCCTGGTTCCTTTTCCTCTTCTAAATCCAAACTGATCTTCTCCAAGTACATCCTCTATTTTCCTTTCAATTCTTCTTTTAAGTATCTTTGCTATTATCTTTGCTGTATGTGCAATGAGACTTATTGTGCGATGGTCGCTGCATTTTGTAGCTTTTGTCTTTTTCTTTAAGGCAATCATTGTAACTTCTGTAAAGTCCTTGGGCCACTCTCCACTTTCATATATGGTGTTCATTAGTTTTGTCAGTGTTTTCAAACCACCTTCTCCCAGTAACTTGAGCACATCTCCAGGTACATCATCATCACCTGTAGCCTTTCCCTTCCTCATTTCCTTGATAGCTTTTTCCACCTCACTTTGTAAAATATATGGTCCTTTCTCGAATAAAAATATACCTGACAGAAATGTAATGAATACTGAAAATCTGGTATTTATTTATCTTACAGTTCAGTGTTGGATACGACTATCAAGCAAAAATTAATAATATGTCTGTAAGAAATGCAAAGTTTATTGAAAATGTTATGTTCATGTTGGCCAATTCAGTACAGGATATGATTATATGGCAAAAATAAGAGAATGAATACGCCTATAACAATAAAACCGAATAATAATGTAACAAAAATTAAATAGGTAAAGAAATTACACATCTGTTAAGGTGTACCCTTTCAGCCATAGGGAGAAATGTCTGTTGCACAAAATTTTACGGTACAGTTTTCTAACAGTGTTCCGCAATCTTTTTCTAACCGCGTCACACCATGATGTATCCATGACTCAACACGGCACACCAAAATGTTATTCCCCTCAAAAACGCATGATATCACACAATTAATATAAATACGTAACGTGATCAACTTATTACTATAATATTATTATATTGTTATTTTATTATCATTAAACAGAAATCGACTCGTGCATTTATTAACAATTAATGAACTTTAATTCACTGTAGAGTATAGAAAATACACTTTTATTACTATTAAAGTAAATACAGTAATTCTTCTCATACCCTCAATGTGATACTTGCGTTTGCGTAGCTGCACACAGACGACTGATTCGTGGGGGAATCGTTGATAAGGCAAGTCTCATGTCTTCATCGATGGATTTGAGCCGCTCCCTCTTTGATGTCTTAATTTCAGTTAACGCCGAGAAGCCCAGTTCACACAAATATGTAGTTGAAAATGGCAGTAACACATTAACTGCCATCTCGGAGATAGCCGGGTATTCACTCCTTATTGCCAACCAAAACGTATCCAAAGGCACTTCGAGAAGTTTTAGTTTCAATGTTCTGTCTGCTTTTAAATGTACGAGTTCGTCTTGTATATTAATCGGAAGATATTCTGAATTCACAACAAATGGATCACGAACCCAGCCGAAATCTTGTACGCTCTCTCCAAAATACTTATTGAATTTCTGCTGCAGCATTTCTAAGTGTGCTTTAATTGTGTCAATCACCATTTTATTGCCGTCAGCAAGTGGCCATACAGCCGGGGACATCTCAAACCACCCATCTGTAATTCTCTAACTAGCAACCAAAATTTGCGAACTACTTCAGAGCACATCTGTGATAGAAATGAAACAACTGTAAAACGCGGGATCTCTAACCTTCAAACGGAAGAAGTGACACTGGACTTACCTTTTTTTTTAATATTTATAACTAGCTGTAGCCGGCCACGCGTTGCTGTGGCAGATCGAGTGAATTAAAAAATTCTGTTAGATAATTAACCGCTTCATCTGCTTCCACAACAGTGTCGACGGACTTGTATGTGACTGCCTCGCATTGAATGTTAGACTGAATGATACGCTTAATTTCGTAGACGTCTTGGTTCTTGGCCGCAAGAATAGCTCGTTCACTCAGCCAATTGTGATTCTTATAATTGGTTTGAATATTGGGAAATACTTTTTCAACCAATTCTTCTTTTGACGTCACTAAATTGCAGAAGTTATGAGGCAACGAAATTCGTCCTGAGGTCAGATCAACCGGCACCTGTCCGTTCCCAATTTCCAGCAATTGATGTGAGAATATCTCAACTGACCGATGGTTTTGCAGCTGGACACGCATATTTGTAGTTAATTTTAACGTCTTTACGTGTCGCCACAAAGTAGAGTATTTCAGGCAAGCATTTATTTCGTCAGCTGGTGTCGATCGAGGAATTACAGGTAATGTTTGCCTGAAATTTCCTGCAAGCAATAATAATGCATTCCCAAATGGTCTGATGTTTCCACTCAAATCTTTCAATGACCGATGAAGAGCCTTGAGCGATTTCTTGTGCGCCATTGTGCATTCATACCAAACAATAAGTTTGCATTTATGCAATACCCTTCCAATGCCTGATGCTTTGAAAATGTTGCACGTGGGAGTTTCAATGAATTGCATGTTCAATGGCAATTTCAAAGCGGAATGAGCAGTTCTTCCACCTGGTAGCAATGTCGCAGCTATTCCTGACGACGCAAGAGCTAAGGCTAAGTCATTTTGGGATCGAATTGTTGCCAGAATCAATCTAATTAGGAGCGTTTTACCAGTTCTTCCTGGCGCATCTAAGAAGAAGAATTCTGCAACCCCGTTATTGACAGTTTGCATTATTTGATTGTAAATGCTATTTTGCTCAAGCGTTAACCTATGGATATTTGATTGCACATGTGACAAAAGATCACCGTGTTGTAATTTTGTTCACGACGCAATTCTACATTGAACGAAGCAGCAGCAGATGGATTGGATGATGGCATTCCCAATTGATTGAGAACTTTGTTCGCGATTTCTAAGCACAAATCTTCAATCATTATCAACGCTTCGTTGCAGATTTCTGCTGTGAAATCCAAGTTCATATTAGAATTTTCCGTGCGTATTCGACGGAAAATATCTTCAGCCATGTGCGATTTATATTTCTCCCATATCTCTGTTGGAGATGAAGGAGAGCAGGCGGTCAATGTAATTACAAACAATGCACGAATTTGATGTGGATGTGACGTGTTGCACGCGTCAGTAATGCATGTACTCGTAGTTTGCTTTGGGTATGTCACGCTACAAATAACTTTATGCCGTTGTGGGAACTGCCCACATTCAAGCAAGTGTGACAACGCAAGCGTCATTGCTTAGCAACAACGAGTAAACAACGGTTGCTAGGCAAAAGCAAGTAAACAGCGGTTGCTAGGGAACTAGTAAACACGGTAACCGGCAATAGCAGCACCTATTACGTAACCGTTTTCCATATGTCCGACTCCAGGCTACATAAGAAGATACACTGACTTGCAGTGACAGTCTAGAGTCTGGTTCTACCGTTCTACAATACTAGTTCAGTGTTCAAGCAGTTCACTATTGTTATCCATCTGTGTATACTGTGCAGCTGCAATAAATCCTATAGGACAGTTCGACTAGTGGTTGTCTTCATTCATACGACATCCCACATTGGTGACCCCGACAATTCAACACAAATAATGGACAGCGGTCGAATAGAAGACCTCCTGCAACAGTACGTAACACACATGGAGAATTTACAAGCCGAACTACGTACAAAACGAGAACAGGAAGAAAAAATGGAAGTAAAACAGCATAAGGCTGGTATTACTAGCAGACCAGTACCAACAGAGACACCAAGAATTGCCGTGCGGCTTCCGCCGTTCTGGGCCGACCGACGAGCAGTTTGGTTCGCTCAAGCCGAAGCACAGTTCACTTTGGCCGGTATCAGTAGCGAGCAGACGAAGTTCTGCTACGTAATCTCGCAGTTGGACCAACGTTATGCATCGGAAGTAGAGGACATTATCACCTCTCCACCCGAACGAGGCCCCTACACCCTACTGAGAACCGAGCTTGTGAGGCGGCTATCCCCATCACCAGAGCAGCGCATCCGGCAACTCCTCGCAGTCGAGGAAATTGGCGACCGTAAGCCGTCCCAGTTCCTGAGGCACCTCAAAAGCCTCGCACCAGATGTGTCTGATAACGTCATCCGAAGCGTCTGGACCAGCCGGCTACCCCGCAACGTGCAGAGCTTCCTCGCCGGCCAGAACGAGAGCAACTTGGTGGCCGCAGCCCTCTGTGCAGACCGCATCTCTGAGGTCGAAGTCCGGCCAGCGCTCGCTAGCGTCGTTGGACCCACGGACATCGGCGCACTTCGGCAGGAGATCGCTGATCTCTCCCGCCAAGTGGCTGCATTGAGCACCGGACAGGATCGCCTCCACGCCCGCTTCAAAAATCTCGAAACCAAACCGAGAGACCGAGGCTCCAGCCCCCAAGGTTCCCGCCCAGAGGTCCGCCCCCGCTTCAGGGAGTCCGACAACAAACCGAGGAACAGATCCCCCTCCCGGGGCGACACGGGTTCGGACCTCTGTGTATACCCCAACAACCGCCGGCCCGGCAGCAGATCCCCCTCCCGGGGCGACGCCACATCCAGTATCTGCTGGTACCACCGCCGCTTCGGCGCTCTGGCACACAACTGTACTCCGCCCTGCTCCTACCGCCAGCACGGAAACTGACGCAGCGGACATCATCGGCGGCACATGTCTGCGGTACAACAGGCCGCCTCTTCATAACGGACAGAGTCAGCAAACGGCAGTTCCTAGTCGACACTGGTTCGGACCTCTGTGTATACCCCCGCAGGCTCCTCCATCGACGCATGGAGCGTACCAACTATGACCTGTGTGCAGCTCTTGGCACTACCATCCACACATACGGATGGCTGCCTCTCAGCCTCAACTTGGGCCTACGCCGAGAATTCACGTGGCGCTTCGTGGTGGCCGACGTCCCGCATCCTATCATCGGCGTGGACTTCCTGTCGCATTTCGGTCTCCTGGTGGACTGTCGGAACAACCGCATCCTGGACGGGGTCACGACACTGTCAGCCCCGGCATCAGCGGCCAACGCACTGATCCCCAGTGTAAAGACCATCAGCAGCAACACACCGATCGACAGCCTCCTCACAGAGTTCCCGGACCTGACCCGCCCAGCTGGAGTCCAGCGCGAGATACGACACAACACAGTCCACCACATCAGGACTGTACCTGGCCCACCAGTAACCTGCCGACCACGGGGACTGGCACCGGACAGACTCGCTATCGCAAAGGCCGAGTTCGACGCCATGTTGCGGGATGGTACAGCTCGTCGATCAGAGAGTTCATGGTCCGCGGCACTACATATTGTGCCCAAGAAAGACAACGGTTGGCGTCCTTGCGGCGACTATAGAGCACTAAACGCCCGGACAATCCCTGACCGCTACCCAGTCCCGCATATCCATGACTACGCACACCAGCTCCATGGCTGTACCATTTTCTCCAAAATCGACTTGGTACGAGCGTATAACCAAATCCCCGTCAATCCCGGTGACATACAGAAGACGGCCATCACCACTCCATTCGGCCTATTCGAGTTCCCCTTCATGTCCTTTGGCCTGCGCAACGCCGCACAGACCTTCCAACGCTTCATGGACGACATTCTGCGGGGACTCGACTTCTGTTTCGCTTACCTGGATGATATCCTCATCTTCTCCCGGTCTCTAGAGGAACACGAGCAACACTTACGGGCACTCTTCGACCGACTGCAGAAGTATGGGATCCTCATCAACCCGGCGAAGTGCGTCTTCCGAGTACCTGAGATCACCTTCCTCGGTTATAAGGTGTCCGCCGAAGGCTCCCAACCGCTGGAAGAACGAGTGACTCACCTTCAGGAATGTCAACCTCCCAAAACCGCCAGTCAGCTCCGCCGTTTCCTGGGCATGCTGAACTACTATAGGCGATTTCTGCCCCACGCGGCAGCACACCAGGCACCACTGCACGACGTCCTTTCCGGGCCCAAGGTCAAGGGCTCCCACCCAATCACATGGACACCGGAGCTCCACAGAGCCTTCGAAGAGTGCAAGGCGAGTTTGTCACGCGCCACACTACTGGCTCACCCCGATCCATCCGCGCCACTTGCACTCGTCACAGATGCCTCCACGTCCGCAATGGGTGCCGTGCTACAGCAACGCGCCAAGAACGCCTGGCAGCCCCTGGCATTCTTCTCAAGGAAACTCAACCCGGCCCAGCAAAAATACAGTGTATATGACCGCGAGCTGCTGGCCATCTACGATGCCGTAAAGCACTTTCGCCACATGCTGGAAGCGCGCCACTTCAGCATCTTCACAGACCACAAACCTATCACCTACGCTTTCCAGCAGAAAAGGGACAAATGCTCACCAAGGCAATTCAACCACCTGGATTTCATAGCACAATTCACGACCGACATCCGACACATCTCGGGACAGGACAACGTCGTTGCCGACGCGCTTTCCCGCGTCGAATCCGTCACGGCGCCACCGTCCTACGACGCATTGGCCGCAGCGCAGGACAGCGACGACGAGCTCCATTCACTCGGCAGTCAAACACCGCCTTGCGGCTCGAAAAGCTACCAATTCCCGGTACCACGGTGGCCATCTACTGCGATACCTATATCGGGAAACCTCGGCCGTACATCCCAGCTCCTCTTCGGTTCGAAGTGTTCCAGTCGGTCCATGATCTGTCGCACCCAGGGACCAAAGCAACGGCAAAACTGGTCGCACAGCGATTCGTGTGGCCAGGCGTGCAGAAGGATTGCCGCTCCTGGGCACGTGCTTGCCAGGCCTGCCAGCGTTCCAAAGTCTCCCGCCACACAGTCACTCCACTGGGCGACTTTACAACGCCAGCAGCCAGATTTCTTCACGTCCACATAGACCTTGTTGGACCCCTTCCGACGTCAGGAGGCTACACATACTGCCTCACTGCAGTCGACCGTTTCACCCGTTGGCCAGAAGCCATCCCCATCCCGGACATCACAGCCGACACAGTGGCACGAGCCCTACTGACCGGCTGGATATCCCGTTTCGGTTGCCCACAGACCATCACCACCGACCAGGGACGTCAGTTTGAATCTCAACTCTTCCACTCCCTGGCCAAGCTCTGTGGCATTCAACTATCGAGAACAACTGCTCACCACCCAGCGGCTAACGGACTCGTGGAACGTTTCCACCGAACACTAAAGGCAGCCATCATGTGCCACGCAGACCAACACTGGACAGAAGCCCTACCCCTGGTTCTCCTCGGAATCCGCACGGCATTCAAAGATGACCTGCAGGCATCAGTAGCTGAGCTCGTGTATGGCGAACCACTAAGAATACCAGGAGAGCTGCTAACTCCGACTGCCGAGCCAGTGGATCCAGCGCACCTCATCACCCATCTTCGCCAATACATGGCTCGCCTCAGACCAATTCCAGCAACACGCCATGCTTCCCCGGGTACATTCGTGCACAGCGACCTCGAGAAGTGCACGCACGTCTTCCTCCGGCAGGACACAGCTCGCAGAGCATTGGAGCCCCCCTACAGCGGCCCCTACCAGGTCCTATCACGGAAGGACAAGACAATGCAAATACTCGTGCGCGGCAGGCTCGCCACCGTGTCAACCGATAGGGTCAAACCTGCCTACATGTTAAACGAGACAGGCCGTGGGACCACCACCGAGAGCTTCAACCCTGCAGCCGACGAAACTTCAACCGCGGTTCCGCATGCCGTACCACCACAGCCTGTTCAACGAACTACACGCTCTGGACGTCATGTACGTTTTCCTGATCGCTTCAGCAGCTGAGAAACCATCTCCGCGGGGGGGGGGGGGGATGTGGGAACTGCCCACATTCAAGCAAGTGTGACAACGCAAGCGTCATTGCTTAGCAACAACGAGTAAACTACGGTTGCTAGGCAAAAGCAAGTAAACAGCGGTTGCTAGGGAACTAGTAAACACGGTAACCGGCAATAGCAGCACCTATTACGTAACCGTTTTCCATATGTCCGACTCCATTCTGCATAAGAAGATACACTGACTTGCAGTGACAGTCTAGAGTCTGGTACTACCGTTCTTCAATACTAGTTCAGTGTTCAAGCAGTTCACTATTGTTATCCATCTGTGTATATTGTGCAGCTGCAATAAATCCTATAGGACAGTTCGACTAGTGGTTGTCTTCATTCATACGACATCCCACACCGTATTAATTATGGCGAATCTTTATTGTAATTCACTTGCACACTTTACAATTATCGCAACTTGCAGTATTAGTGTTACTGGTTACACAATCTCTCGGACAATACTCCTGTATTTCTTGGAGTCTAGGTTCCAACCTTCTTCAGCGGCAGCTATTCTAAGACTGAATGGGCGAATGAATTCAACCCCCTTTTATACCCTCGGCCGCTGCTATGCAAATGAGCCTTTTTCATAACCGCGGGAACGCTGCTTTGTTGATTCCACGATTCCTACGCAACGTCCCATTGTTATTGAGTTGTCTCTGTGGGAACGCTCCAGGTATTCGTCTTAACCTTGGAGATTCGATACAGTTTCGCTATTGTTACTTCCTATGCAACTGTCTGTTCTAGCGTTTCCATAGGGGTGACTCTTCTGAATTCCAAATTCCAATTCTCTTTCTCAAAAGAAGCATGTTTTTACCTGTCACAGGTGTAACATCTATATAATGCGTATATAAAAACACGAACGCAAGCGAATGCAACGTTGTATCAAAATTTCGAAGCAACTGGTGAAGAACTTTCGGAGATTTTCGAGGGGTAGCAAACGAACATTTACATTTGTATTTATATAGGTTTTAAATGAAGTCGAACAATTGGTGGGTGCTTCATTACAGGAAGAAAGTAATAAAGTTGAAGAAGCTCTAATTTCTAACAAACAGGGGCAAATACCAAAACAGCGTTATAAAAGACAGGAAAACTCATGCTAATCCCTGCAGGTTTAGGAAAAAGCACGTATATAGAACATGTGGCAAGCATAACAAAAAGCTGCTTAGATGCGAGAAAAATAACAATAAATAAATTATTAAAACTATGATATAACAACAACTGTGAGTAGATAATTTTCGTTTCATTTCTTAGAATACAATATTACTGTATATAAAAATCACAGCATATAATAAAGAATAAACAAGCCTTATCTAATTTAATCGGTGCAGCGGCTGAGAATAAAATACAAGCATATGAAACACGGTAACTCTGATAAAATAAAACGAAAAAAATTCTACAATTAATTTCTTACAATAGGTAAAAGTTCCCAGCAAAACTTTCACCTTGTGACAGCACGCCAGTTTGCCGCGGCACACGGGTTGCGGAACACTGTTCTAGCAGAATCAGTAATGCAGGATATCCCAACCCTTCCTGCCCATATCATAGCCCTGTAAGACATATTGTCTCAAAATCTTGAAATAATTCATCAGTAAAAATTACAAACATGGTGCAGGGTTATGAATAATAAATTTAATGCACACTGGCTAAGCTTAATTTCATCGTCGGATAAAGCAATAAAAAAGTCATTTCATCATGTGTGGGATTGTCGAAATTAAATAGACAACCATTTCGGAAAGTTTGTGGGCTCTGAAAAGGGCCTTTGTTCCTTGATAGTAAGCCTGTCTGAAAGACGGTGATATAGGGCTGCCTGCACTTGTAGAAATAGATGTTGGCTACGGTGTGTTGGGTAATGTTGCAGAAGCTGAGTTATTTGTCTGGTCGCAGTGCGGCAGTTGCCGGAAGTTGCCTGGTTGCAGACCGTGCTTGCTGGAAGACGTCTGATCGCGGACAACGGTCGCTGGTGTGGTGGCAGCTGCTCCAGTTGCCCAGTTCGTCGGACATGACCGCCAGAGAGACGAGGCAGCCGTCCCTGACGCCGTGAAGAGCCGATAACGCCGAAAACCGTCCCCTCTCTACTAAGTGTGATGGCTGAATACCTGATGTCAACAGTAATGATTGCGAGTCAAAGTCAAACTCATGTTGCAACTGGCGGTCAGTCAGTCAGTCTATTTTGGTGTCGAGCCCCAGATGAGCCTCATGACCAGATATTTTCTTCTTTGTGAAGGTTGCTGTCCTGTCCATTTGGGGCGCCCTCTCTGACGAGAGGTCGGGTCTGTCATTTGTCAGTCTTAGTAATCCATTGTCAGTATTGACTTATATAATTACAATTTAATACTAGTCTTAATTCCTATTTCTATGTGCAATATACTCAAGGCCTCTGTCATTCCAGGTTTTGTACAGCAGAAAATGCCATATTTCTAGTATTATTTGCTAGCACGGTAGTCTAGTCACTTCAACGGTCGTATACCTGACCGCCGACAAGTTTAAGCCTCTTATACTTTCTATGTAGGGCTCCACCATGACCAATAATGCAAACATTCCCGTTTTCATGATTTTGTATGACTTCTGCTTCTTGCTTGCATAATTTCGTTATAAAGTCATATACGTACGGGATTTTGAATGCCATGTGCAAATCACGGACCGGTGTGCACCTCGGAAAATTGCAAATGGTGCGGAGAACTTGTTTTGCAGGCGCTGCAATTTAACTACATGGGTGTCTGCCGCAAACTCCGAGGCGGGACTAGCATAAGTCATTACGGATCTAATAAGAGGTTTATGGAGGGTCAATATAAAGTTAACGCCCAATCGCTCACTTTTGAAACGGGAATATACTCTTATGAATGTTATGAAGACCTTGGCTTCATTTATTTCTATGAGTAATCTCCATGCCACTCTCTTATCGAAGGTTACACCTAGATATTTTGCACTATTTACAAGTCGATTATTTCGTCCTTTAAGAGCAAGAGAAGACACAGGCGGTTGATACCCACGAGAGAAGAAGACCCCCCGTGACTTATCTTCATTAATTTTTATATTCTAGCCCTCACACCAGGTCTCCATTGACCTGAGACAGAGCTGGAGTTATTAACAATGAAATCCTCCTTGCGATCTGTTGCATATAGGGAGATGTCGTCAGCAAAGAGGGCCAGGTGAACACCATGTGTTTGGGGGGCACCAATAATAGACAAGTTGAAAAGAGTAGAGGAAATGACAGAACCTTGTGGCACGCCTGTTTTCATTTCCCTTGGCATTGACATTTCGCCTTCTACCGAGACTCTGAATTTACGTTTAGAAAGAAAGGACACAATAAGTTTGGTCAAACTGTTCGAGAATTCCAATTTCAATAACTTATACAGCAATCCTGAGTGCCACGTGGAATCAAAGGCTTTTTCGATGTCCAAGAAATCCTTCGCTGTAGATATTTTACTGTTGAAATTAAGGGTCACTTCGTCCGCCAGCCTCATACATTGCAATGCCGTGCAGTGAGGTGCACGAAAACCAAACTGGCTTGCTTTGAGCAGTCCCTTTCTTCAATAAGATCTTGGAGGAAATTCAAAATTGCTTTTTCGAATAATATTCCTGTCATGGACATGAGGCTGTTCGGACGTAAATTTTGGAGGAATTTCGGGTTTTAACTGGGTTTGGTTAAAGTTATTACTTTTGCTTCCTTCAAAACACTTGGTAAATGATACAGCTGAAAGCAATGATAAAATAAATGGGTTAGATGAACCAATGGTCGCCTTCGAAAGTGCCTGAGGCAGACATATGGGATGCGGTCAACTCCGAAGGCATTCTTCTTTTAGGTTCAGAGAATTTATTAATTTCTGTACGTCACAAGGTCTGTTCCTTTGAAGGAGGTTTTCGTCTACGGTTTCCAGCAGAGCCTGAAATTTGCCTTCAACCGATGTTCATGGTTTTGGTCTCACGGGTCATGTGCCGTGAACTGAAGTTGTAAACAGTCGGCCATGTCGCTGACCTTATCAGAAGAGTGAAATTTAAGGCAAGAAGAACTATGAAGAGCAGTTGGCGCCCTTGGTCCTTCACTCTTTAAGAGAGATTTCGCAATGGGCCATATAACATGAGGTGTGACGTCAACGCAACCTATTTTTGTTTCCCACCGTTCGAGTTCCCTTTCGAATCATTCGTCTGATTGATTTGGTGACCCAATTGACTGCCACTTTACATGCTGGATCCCTGGATTCTTGCAACAGTTTTCGTAGATTCTGCTTGTATTTTATCAAACGATCTAGACGAGGAAGATCCTTGTTTATATTCGAAAGTGTAACTTGACTTGTTTAAACAATAGTGGCTGCAAAGTAGCACGCCGCTTTATCGGCTTCTAACCTTGATTTAATTTCTGGTTTAGGTGGTTCTAACTCAAGTGTCGAGGCTTTGAAACCGCTCCGATTCTGAAAATTTCTCAATAGGTTCCGAAAAATACCTAACCTTAACGTAATCCAGTAAATGGAACACTATTAGTAGGTAATCTGAATCCAAAATATCAGAAATGACAACATCTGGCATTCTGATATTTTGTGGACCACAATGTCAAGCACGCCACAATTTCCCACAGAAGAATAATGAGTGGAGCAATGTGGTGCTGAAATTTCAAATTAAATCATATCAAATAAATTCATCAGTTTCAAGCCTGAGTGGTTTGAAAATTTGCTATTCCAAATGGGTGCTTAGCATTCAGATCTCCTACTAAAATAGACTTACGTCTAAAGCTCAAGAGCTCAGTTATATCAGCATCACTCCTGGCTCTGCCTGGGGATATATAAACAGCTGCAACCAGTACTGCGATGTTACAAATTGGTATGCAGACCCTTGTCGCTTCTACTGAAACAAGGGGTGGTAGGTCTACATGGTTATGGGGAATGCCTTTTCCTACTGCAAAGGTAGTCAGTCTCATCACTCACAAACTAAACAACTGTAAGAAAGTAAACTACAAAATTTTTCGTGATTGCTAGTCAAAGTCAAAGTCAAGGTCATGTTACAACTGACGGTCAGCCAGTCTGTCTGTCTTGGTGTCGAGCCCCAGCTGGGGCTCATGACCAGATGTTTCTTCTTTGTGAAAGTTGCTGTCCTGTCTATTAGGGGCGCCCTCTCTGACGAGAGATCGGGTCTGTCATTTGTCAGTCAGTCTGTTTTAAGAAGTACACTGTCTGTATTTTCATAATTTACAAATCCTCATTTGTACCTTCTATGTACAATATATAGAAGGCCTCTTTAATCCCAGGCAATGTTCAGCAGATTATGCCCTATTTCTAGTAGTAATTGCTATGACGGCAGTCTAGTCACTTGAACGGTCGTATGTCTTACCGCCGCCAAGTTTAAGCCTCTTATACTTTCTATGTATGGCTTCGCCTTGTCCGATGTTGCGAACATTCTCATTATCATGATTTTGTATGACTTATGCTTGTCGACTGCATAATTTTGTTATGCAACAATATACGTACGGAATTTTGAATGCCATGTGCAAATCGCGGACCGGTGTGCGCCTTGGAAAATTGCCAATCGTGCGGAGAACCTTGTTTTGCAGGCGTTGCAATTTCACTAGATGAGTGTCTGCCGCAAACTCCCAGGCGGGACTAGCATAAGTCATTACGGAACTAATAAGAGCTTTATGGAGGGTCAGTTTAATGTTAGCGTTCAATAGGTCACTTTTGAATAGGGAGTACACTGTAATAAATGTTCTGAGGACCTTGGCTTCGATCATTTCTATGTGTAATCTCCAATTCACTATCTTATCGAAGATTACACCTAGATATTTTGCACTATTTACAAATGGAATATTTCTTCCATTTAGAGTAAGACAAGAAGCAGGCGGTCGACTACCAAGAGAGAAGTAGACCCCCGAGTCTTATCTTCATTAATTTTTATATACCAGCGCTCACACCAGGTCGCCTTTGAGCTGAGGTCGCCTTTGAGCTGAATCCGCGCTGGAGTTTTCTAACAATAAGAACCTCTTTGCGATCTGTCGCATATAGACAGGTGTCGTCCGCAAAAAGGGCCAAATGAATACCATGTGTTGGGGGGAGCATCGTTTATATGCATGTTGAAAAGTGTGGGGGAAAGGACTGAACCATGTGCCACCCCTGCTTGCATTTCCCTTGGAGTTGACATTTCGCCTTCAACAGAGACCCTGAATTTAAGTTTAGATAGAAAGGATTAAATAAGCTTGGTCAAAGAGTTGGGGACTTCCAATTTTGATAATTTAAACAGAAAACCCGAGTGCCACGTGATATCAAAGGCTTTTCAATGTCCAAGAACAATGCACCGTTGACATTTTATTGTTGAAATTAAGGGTCACGTGGTCCGCCAGCCTCATACATTGCAATGTCGTGCTGTGACGTGCACGAAAACCAAACTGACTTACGTTGAGCAAGCCTCTTTCTTCAATATGTTTACGGAATGATTTTCAAAATTACTTTTTTCTAATAGTTATCCTGTCGTGGACAGGAGGCTAATCGGAAGTAAATTTTGAGGAAATTTTGGGTCTTTACCCGGTTTAGGTAAAGTTATTATTTTTGCTTCCTTCCAAGTATTTGGAAAGTGACAGAGCCGGAAACAGTGACTGAATAAGTGGGTTTTGTAAACCAATGGTCTCCTTGGAAGGTACCTGAGTCATTTATTTGGGATGCCGTCAATTCCACGGGCCTTTTTTAATTTCAGGGATTTTATTAATTTCTGAACGTCACATGGTCTGATCCTTAGAGGGGGGTTTTCATCCACGACTTCAAGCAGAGCTTGAACTCTAGCCTCCACCCGCTTTTCATGGTTTTCGTCGCACAGGTCATGTGGCGTGAACTGAGTTTCTAAACAGTCGGCAATTTCATTGGCTTTTTCGGAAGGATGAAATTTTAGGCCAGAAGAACCATGAATAGCAGTTGGTGCCCTTGGTCTTTCTCTCTTAATCCAAGATTTCGCGATGGGCCATATACACTGCGGTGTAAGTTCAGCGTTACTTATTTATATTTCCACAGTTCAAGTGCCTTTTTACGGGTCTTTCGACTGATTGATTTGGTGACACAATTGACTGTCTATTTACATGATGGATCCCTGGTGTCTTGCCACATTTTTCGTAGCCTCTGCTTGTATTTTATCAAATGATCTAGAGCAGGAAGGTCCTTGTTAATGTCCGAAAATGTAACTTTACTTGTCGACAGCCTATATGCCGAAGCAATAGAGGCTGCAAAGTCGCGTGCCGCTTTATCGGCTTCTACCACCGAATTAATTTCTAGTTTAGGTGATATTAATTCAGAAGCGAGGCTTTGAAACCGCTCCAAATCTCTGAATTTATCAATGGGTTCCGAAAGGTTCCTAATTTTAACGTGAACCAGAATGTGGAATACTATTGGTAGGTGATCGAGTCCAAAATATCGGAGACGATGACATCTGACACTCTGATATTTTTGTGAACCACAATGTCTAACACGTCACCATTTCCCGCAGGGGAATAATGAGTGGGGCACTGTGGTGCTGAGATTTCGAAACTAATCATATCAAATAAATCAACGAGTTTCAAGCCTGAAGGGTTTGAAACTCCGCTATTCCAAATTGGTTACTTAGCATTCAAATCACCTGCCAAAATAGAATTACGTCTGAAGCTTAAGAGTTCAGTGATGTCACCATCACTCCAGGCTTTGCCTGCAGATTTGTAAACAGTTGCAAGCAGTACTTCGCTCTTGCCAATTGTTATGCAGACACCTGTCGCTTCTACTGAAACAAGGGGTGGTAGGTCTACATGGTTATGGGGAATGCCTTTTCTTACTGCAATTGCAGTTACGCCTTTTCTGCCCAAGTGGTGTTCTATTCTATAAAAGTGGTAATTTGGAATAAAGAACCTCTCATGAGTTTTCAGATGTGTCTCTGAAAACAGGGCCACATCTACGTGTAGGTCTTGCAGCCGTGTATTGAGCTCATAGCGCTGCCTCCCAATTCCAATCATTTTAAATGCTATGACATTGAGAGGCCTATGAAATCTAGTGGCCATTCTGTTTCATAAAATTCAGAACAATTTTGGTAATGTCCATTATTTTTCCTCCTCGGACACTGCACCTCTGACCTCTGTAATAATCTGCTGTACTTCAGTCACTACTCTCAGTATATTGTCGAGAGACTGACCGTTTACATTAGTAGCCTAAACTGACTGACCTGTTTCTTTCTGTAGTGCAGGGGCCGGTAAAATATGCTCCTTCCTTGTAGCTGGAGCCACTGGAACATTGCTTTCCTGAGGGCTCTTATTCTGCTCTGCTGCACTGCCGAGTAGTGCCGCCTCGAAGGAGACACCTGGATTTACGGTGGCCGAAGAGAACAACCTCCCCGTAGTTTTGGACGTTCTCTGAGCCTTCCTTCTCTGTTGCTCCTCTTCCATAAGTCTCATTTGAGCTACAATATGGGCATAACTAGGACATTGAATCGCATCGCCAGAGTTTTTATGGGCCCAACATGAGAAGGAAAGTGGCAGCCTTTGTAACACGTTGCCAGGATTGTCAGCGGGCCAAGCCGGCCCCCGACACCCGGGTTGGTCTCCATGCCAGCCAAGTGGTAACACGCACAATGGAGCGCATTTTTATTGACTTCGTAGGACCGATCATCAGGAGCCGGAAGGGCAACATAGCCATCTTGGTGGTTCTGTATGGCTTTTCGAAGTTCATAAGCATGTACCCCGTCAGGCGGATTTCGCCGAAGTTGTCAGAAGTTGTCTTGTGGAAAGGTTTTTCGCGTCCTTTGACCTCCCCAAGGCGATTGTGTTGGACAATGCCACGGTATTTAAATCTAAGATCTTCTACGACTTTTTTTTTCCTAAGGAATACGGCATATCACAACCTCGCCGTATTACCCCCAGGCAACGCAAGTAGAGCGATTCGATCGTAATTTGAAGGTGGCATTGTCCATTTATCATCACGATCAGCACACTCGCTGGGACGACCATTTAGCATCCTTGACCCTAGCGTTTAACACCGCTTGGCATGAGTCGACTGCAGCGACTCCTGCCTCGCTGTTCTTGGGGGAGACCTGAACCATCCCCTTGGGTTAAAATGGGAGTTCGCGCAACTAGACTTGAATAAGAAAGTTAAGGACGTTCGAGAATTTTGGGAGGAGGCGCTGGGCAATTTAAAGAAGGCTCAAATCCTTATGAAGGAACGTTATAATGTGGGTAGAAGGCAGGTCGACTTTCGAGTGGGAGACTTAGTCATGTTAAGGCTGCACCCGCTTAGCTCGAAGTCTCAGCAGCGTTCCGCAAAATTGGACCTTAACCTTTAAGTGCCGAAGTGCCCCGTATGTGTCAGTGGTCAGTAAGGTCGTCGTGGCCAAAGTACTCAGTTTTGACCATTCGGGCATTTAAACTCCGCTAGGGGAAGCGCGCACACATGCCGCTAGTAGAAGCGAATGCAGAGGCCTAAATATTTATTTTTAAATGTAGTAATTACCAGACAGACTTGAGTAAAGCCCTAATGGAAAAATTAAAATGATATCTAGGTGAACAACAACAAAAAGATTATACGTATGAGTTATGCCCAAACTCAAACACGATCAAGTACTTTTATTGCAGATTCTGCAGATTAATGTGTTAAAAATATACAGTAAAATTCGATGTATATACCTTTTTTGTTGTTATCTGCTTGATGTATATCTAGGCTGAAATAAAACTAAAGTATTCGATTTCATTAAGCACGCACAGAAAACAGACCGCACTCTGAATCTCAGCCGCGATGCAGCTGTCTGTTCAGGTCCATAGAAAGGGCAATAAGCTTTTGCAGCTATAACGGAAGGTCTTAGAACTGAAGAAGGGACCCTCTATCTTTCTCTTGAATAGCCATTCTTTCATTCTTCTGACCTTCAGTCAAAAGATTCGAAAATTCGAAGAGTGTAAGCAGTGCTAGCAGAAGGCCAAATGATTTTATTGCTTCCATCTGTTTTATGACATCAGGGACTGCTAAAATTTGTCAAGTGTTACAAACAGAAATGAATTTGTAATGCAGAACAACTCTGTGAAGAACTGGGAAATCATTTTTTCAGTACTCATCAAAATTAAAAACAAAAAATTGAAAATGGGGTATAATTTGTATAAAAAATTTCAAATCTTCCGTTATAATATGCGACAGTATGTTCTTTGCTGATACAAACAAAATTAATTTCATCCATTTATCATAAAAATTGAGTTAGATACAGCATTTTTAAACACAATGCTTAAAATTGTTTAGTCGCACTAACAGGAACGGGCATTTAAAGGCAGAGTACCAACGGGCATTTAAACGCGCACTAGCAGCGGGCAATTAAATAAACTCCCGCCAGCTCAAGCTTATCACTATTTCAGAAGTCCGGCGTTTAAAAGTTAAATGGTCACTACCTATGAGATTGGCGAGGTTTGTGTCGCCCGTTACAGTATTGTTGGCTAACCCGAATACAGGGGTAAATGTACGAAAAGCCCATGTCTCCCAATTAAAGAGACACCTTCCACCGGGCTAGATGGCATGCAGAAATATGAGTTATTTTTGGCGCTCGTTATCTTAGAATGTAAGCCGTACCGAATAGGTAGGTAATTTATGGCCATGTATTTAAGTTATTTTTTCTCCCGAGCAGTCTGTCTTGTGCTTCTCTTTCTCCCACATATATACCCTAGCTTGGATGGATGGAGACGCGACCAGGACTTCAGGCTCCCGTTCTCGCTTGGTTGGACCCGATCGTCGTGCTCTCAGTCGATTCTTCTGGCTTCACGCTGCGATCCCTCGAGGGCCCTGTAGGGACTGCACAAGACCGGCCGAAGAGGAAACCACCAACTATGGTCAGCCATGGATGGCAGAGCGGCAGGAGACGAGGATGTTCGGGAAGAGTGTCGAGTGCGCGTGAACTGGACTCCTCATTTCGGGGGAGGGATATGCTGGGGCATAAATGTTATCACAGACTAGTACGAAAAGGTTGAATGGAGCCGTAGTGAGATGAAGGTGATATGGACGCGTTATGGTACGCTACTGAGTCTGGAGGACTGAGATATTGAGAACCCCCCCCGGGGAGCTAAGTTAAAGTGATGAGTAAATCATTTAGATGGATATTGTGTTGCTACTCACGACTAGGCGCAAGCACTCTGCTGTTCCAAGAGCGAGAGGGATGGGGGCGGGATGCTGAGCCATTAAGTGGCTCCGATATGACGTCATTTGCTTCCAGCCCCTTGATCGAGGTTCTTAAACTTATCCCCTACCCAATCCCCATGCGGGACTGGGTCACGTGGTGTTGTCCTCTCCCCTCTTTCTACCCCTGGGAGCCTTGCTTGAAAGTTAATTCGAGTTCGGAGTTCAGTTCTGGTTATGGATCCATAGGGCCTTGCTCGCGGCGCCGAGCCGGCCGGAGTGATTGTCAAGTTCCTGTTCGGCTTGGAGTCCAACTTTGGTTTCGGCAAGTACTGGGCTGGTTCGCGGCCGGCGAGATCGCCCGCGGTCGCCCGTCGTAGGGTTTGTAGGACGGCGGATACTCGTACCAGTTTAGTTAAATCTGTTTTTATAATTTATATTGTGTATTTGATTTAGACTCAGCCTGTGCCCAGGCTAGGAAGTAGCAGTTATGATTTCATGCAACCAATGCAAAATGTTGAGCCAGTAAATATGGGCCATTCTGCCCGAATTAGATGCCGCTGTGTGCGAGCATGTAAATGTGCAATTAGTTGAGTTGTTCTGTTTAATTTCTTGGGCTCGTGCGCTGTAACGACCATGAATTCTTGTCTTTGGTTATGTGTTAGTTGTGTTTTTAAATTCTGTTATTTGTTATTATATTGATTGCCATCATTTGTAACTAGATTTACCGCGCTGCTAGCTTGGCTCCCTTATTCCAACTTTGGGAGCGTGCGAGCAGAGCACGAGAGCCGTATGACGGAGCATCGTGTCCTACTCCGATTGAGGAAGGGTAGATGGAGCCGAAAGTACCAGAGAGTGACAGTGCTGTGGTAGCAGGGACGGTACAAGTGGTACATATGGTAGCAGAGCGTAAACGACACACTATGCTGGAAAGCAGGATTATGGCCGCTATATAATCGGGAGAAACCCTGGGGGTGTGCGCGTCTAGGGGATGTCCGCAGGGGGGCTTACTTTCGCATCTGCTGTGAAGCCTGGTCGTCGACGATCTCCTGTGGGGACTTAATGATGATAGGTATTACACAGTAGGATATTCTGATGACATAGCAATCCTCATAAATGGAAAATTCCTTTCGACCGTATCAGAGCGTCTTCAGTCAGCTCTATACATGGTCCAAAGATGGTGTGAAGGAAGAGGTCTCTCCATCAATCCCAACAGGACGGTAATGATACCGTTTACTAGGTAGAGAAATGTAAATGGTCTTAAGGAACGGATTCTCTTCAATAAGACAATCCAGCTCTCCAGCGATGTCAAGTACCTTGGTCTAATATAAGAAAAGGGACTGACATGGAAAAATAAACTGGACAAAGTCATTAACAAAGCCTATAAGGCTTTTGGACATGCAGGGGCATGTTTGGTAAAACTTGGGGACGACAGCCACGCGTTGTACATTGGATATATACTGCGATTTTGAGACCTATAATTGCTTATGGTGTCACAGTATGGTGACCCAGAGTTAAATTAAAGGCAAGCAAGACAGAGCTTATAAATTGGAAAGGTTGGCTTGCTTAGGTATTACAGGAGCATTTAGAACATCTCCAACAGTTGCACTGGATATACTACTCGGACTCCCCCACTACATATGCAGTTGTATGCAGAGGCCAGGGCAGGAATTTACCGTCTACAGTGCTGTGGACAATGGAAACCTAGATCTGAAGGTTTTGGCCATGCAGACATGACTCAGGACATGGAAACAGAACCCATATTACAAATGGGGTCTGACAAAATGATACTGAAACATGTATATGTAATACCCTTCACAGTCAGATTTCCTGAAAGGAGTGAATGGGAAGACGGTTTTCTGCCTGACAGAAAAAGGGGAATGATCTGAATACAGTCGGTTCCAAGACACATAAAGGGACTGGAGTTGGTGTCTACTGCTATGGTACGAGGCGGAAACCTAGTTTCAGCCTTGGGAGGTACACGACAGTATTCCAGGCAGAAGTATATGCCATTAAAGCGTGTATTATGGAGAATTTAGATAGGAACTATAGAAGTAGGAACATCTACATTCTATCTGACAGCCAAGCAGCACTCAAAGCACTTGACAAACACCAGATCAATTCAAAATTGTTCTGAGATTGCCACCAAACCCTCATGGAACTGGCCAAACATAACAGGGTACAACTGATATGGGTGCCAGGGCATGAGGGTATTGCTGGAAATGAAGCAGCAGACCAATTAGCTAAAATTGGAGCTGAACATCCGTTCATAGAACCTGCACCAGCCTGTGGCATCTCTCTTGAAGTTGCCAAACAGGAAATCAGGGACTGGACTAACACAAAACAAAAGAAATACTGGGAATACTTAACTGGACTCCAGCAAGCTAAGGGACTCATACGAGGACCTTCTGATAAAAGAGTGAAGGAACTGTTGAAGCTCAACAGGAACCAGCTACGATGGGTGGTAGACTACTTACAGGACACTGTCACCTCAAAGGACACCTGTTCAAACTGGGACTAAGTGATAGTCCCATTTGTGGAAGGGATCAGATAGAAAATGAAACAGCCACACACGTCCTTTGTGAATGTGAGGCTTTAGCTTCTTTAAGACTACGTCACTTCGGTCAGTATTTTATGGAACCAAGTGAATATTTCGCCGCCCCCACGTCCAAAATCCTGCGCCTCATCCGAAGCCTGGGGTTGCTGAGGGAATAATTAAAAAAGGGGAAGCACAATGGACCACTGAGGGCTAAGTGCAAGGGACGAGTAGGCCTACCCCTTCATACATACATACAAATACCTTGAGCTGTCCTCTGGACTTACGTCGTCAAATTCTGCTAACTCATTTATCAACCTACATGGAGACGGGTTGTGTGAACCTAGAATTACTTTGGTTTTACTGCTGGTAGTCTGTTGGTTCGCAATGGTTCCACCACTTAATTTCCCAAATGTGCATTATTGTTTGTACTTTGTTGTCCTTCTCTGCTATGCTCCTCGCTGGGATTCAAAGACGGGGCATTGGGGTTAAGGTTTGATGAACCTAGACTCCTGGGATCACTGCTCCTTTCCCGGTTGTACAAATTTCGTCTGGGATTTCTGTAATGGAAATTCCTGGAATGGTGATAGTACTGTATGTTACATACTTGCTGTCTACTCCTATCATTCGCTTGTTGATTTGTGTTCGGAGGTTGACGGGGTTTCTTGAGTAAATAGCGAATTTTTCGGCCTGTTACCGCCCTCGTTCGATTCCAGAATCTCTACCCGTTTGAGAAAGTCGAGAGCTTCTCCTACAGAGCGTATCTGTATGCTCAGCATTTCCCGCTGCACGCTGATTGGGAAATAATATTGGATGACGATTTCTTCGTCTGTGGGCCTTGGCTCGAGATAGGATGCAACAGTGGCCTATTTAAATAAAGCCCGGACAAGGATAGGTTTGATTGTCGATTTTACCTCCCCTGGTGTAAACTACACTTTATCAAATTCTCTGGACACTGACCAAAATGTATTCAATAAGGCCTTTCTAAAAGACTCGTAATCTCTAAATTTATGGCTTACGGCCTCGACCCATTGTTTGTTCATGTCCGGCAATTGATCAGCAAGCGACCGTTAGCTTGTAAGCCTCCGGTATATATTTAAGTCTTATAAATTCGTCTAATTGTTTAAGATGGAACACAGGGTTGTTATGCCGCAGGGTTACGGCAAGAAGTTGTATTTTTTAAATTTATTACGTTTTTTTTGTTAACTACTTTAGGGATTTAACTAGGGAATTTGGGGAAAAGAAACTTGGCAACAAAAGTTCAATGAACATAGGAATTTGGCGAGTTGCGCCTTCCTGCTGACCATCACGGAAATCGCCACGCAGAAAGGACAGTAGCCTAGTAAGTAGCTGAATTAATGAAGGCGGTAAACTGGGATCCGCAACCCCCTTCCAGTAACCAGCCAATAGGAGATCGCCACGCTGAGAGACAATTACGTGAAGCAGGGAGGAGCGAACCCCCGGAAGCTGATGAGCTAGCAGAAAAAAGAGAATAATCTGGCCAGGAGTAATTATACTTGGGATCTTTCGGCCAAAAATTTGAGTAGGATGCTGCCGGAGGCTATAGCCAAAATGGATTTGAAAGTGTGTTTGCTGGGAACGATCTTCTGCATCCTAAACTCAAGTAAGTGGACCTAGAAATTGTAGCCATGGAACTTAAAGTGATATTGGTAAAGTGCAAACACCCCGAGGCTAGGGACAAGAACGTAGGGCAGGAGTAGGATAGGAGAAATAACCTGTGAGTGCCAGGTATAGGAACCCGCAGTCGGGTGAGAAAGGCTAAGGGTGTTGGAGACTAGTGTGTATTCATTTACTGACATATGTAAATTATAGTTACCAACCAGAGTGTAATGTATATATATATGTATATAAGGACAGTGGGAAGAATAGAAAGTAGTAGGGAAGCTGTGTCACGCCAGTGAACCACGTCCTACATACGCCCTAATACCACCATGGTCCTCCACAAGTTCCAAAGGCCCAAGGCCCACGGCGAACCCCAAACCGAAGTGGCAGTGAGTGAGAAGAATCCCCTAGCTTTCTAGCACCCCCTATACCAAAGGCAGTACAATGGGTGGCAGTTTTTACGATATTACATTAAGAAAAAAACTACGTTTACAGGCGCTTTAAGAAGCTTAAATCCGCCAGTCTATACGATACGTTTTCCTTCTATCGTAAACTAGTCATAGATACAATAAAGATCACCAGACTTAGATGTTTGGAGTCTATTAATGCGAACCTTAAGACACATCCCAAACAATTTTGGAAATACGTGGCGTCCTTTAGGGAAATAAAAGCTCCACTTCTTTTCAGCTTATATTTGATGGTACTAATTTGGTAGACCACTATGAAGTTTCCAACGCATTTGCTGATCACTTTCAGTCAGTATATAATAGTTCATCTCCATGGTTCTTCCCCTCCCTTTCATCATCATCATTTGGATCTCTATCTTTATCACCTATTTCTGATTCAGACATTTTTAAAACAATTGCACGACTGAAACCATCCACATCTGTCGGTCTTGATAACATCCCAGCATTTACAATATTATATTTAAGCATCCTGTTGCACTTTATACGATATATAATATAACTCCGTCCTAAGTGAAAACTATATTTATAGGTCTTTCGTCTTGTTCTTCCCTATACACTACATGTTTCGGCCCCAAACGGCCATCATCAGGTGTATACACTTCACGTATCTGTTACACTGCACTTATATAACATTTACAATTTAAAAACATGGGTCTTCCTGATTAGCACTTATAAAATCTTCGGTTTTAATTAAAAATCCTTTAAAACTTTTCTCTAAATATTAGTAAAGATAGCAGCGGCACGCACACAAGGAGACTACACAGAATAACACCTCTACAGTACTAGATACAAGAAGAAGCCGCTGCAGCACTATAGACATAGGGCGAGTAACAATGACATTTTTAAATTTAAAACTTAGAGAAAATACTTTTAAAGGATTTAAAATTAAAACCGAAGATTTTATAAGTTCTAATGAGGAAGACCTATGTTTTTAAATTTTAAATGTTATAAATAAGTGCAGTGTAACAGATACGTGAGTGTATACACCTGTAGATGGCCGTTTGGAGCCGAAACATGTAGTTTATAGAGAAGAACAAGACGAAAGACCTATAAATATAGTTTGCTCTTAGGACCGAGTTATATCATATATCCCAACATTTGTCATTAAGTGTTGTTCTGATATCCTCGCACCTGTCTCGAAGCATATTTTGAATCTTAGTATCTCTCAACAATTTTTTCCGGCATTATGGAAGCAAGCGGCAGTTGTTCCTATCTTTAAGAAAGGCAATAGTGCCTCAGTCGACAACTACAGACCTATTTCGATTCTTAATAATTTTTCAAAATTATTTGAATGTGTTATCAATAACCATGTTTCACATGATCTCAAGATGAAATTAAATCCCTGCCAGCATGGTTTCACAAAATGTAAATCCACCACCACCAATCTAGTAACGTATCTTGATTTTATTACTCCCCTAGTTGGCTCTCAACGTCAAGTGGATGCCATTTATTTTGACCTAACTTCTGCTTTCGACCTCGTTCCCCACTCTTTGCTTCTTCACAAACTGAGTGCCCTTGGATTTTCTGGTGGTTATGTAAACTGGATACGCAGTTACCTAACCAACAGACAATCGCGGGTCCGTATTGGTGAAACTATTTAATCGCCCTTTGAAGTATTCTCCAGTGGTCCACAAGGATCTGTTCTTAGCCCTCTGCTTTTCAATGTCTACATAAACAACTTGTGTCATTCAATTAAGCACTCCAGGTACCTACTCTTTGCAGATGACATTAAAATTTACCGTGCTATTAGCTGTCCTGAAGATCGTAATCTTCTGCAATCTGACGTTGACTGTATACGTAGCTGGTGTGCATCGAACTATATGAAACTCAACGCTGACAAAACCAAAGTTATAACTTTCTCTAGGAAAACAAACTATTTGATATACGAATACAAACTTCTTCATTTCACTATAACTCGAACATATTCAGTCAAAGACCTGGGCGTATGCCTTGATTCTAAACTTAATTTTCATGATCATGTTAAGTTTATATTTTCACAGTGTATTAAGACGCTAGGTATAATTCGCAGTATCACATTTAACTATTCAACCCTTGGATGCATGTTCATTTTATATTTTACTTCAGTAAGAGACAAGGTTGAATACGCTTCAGTAGTTTGGAATTAAATTACGTCAACTGATGCAAACAAATTAGAACACATTCAGCAGAAATTTACGGCTCTCTCTTTTAAACGTTTTTTTCCTGAAGTAGATTAATGTTACGATTTTCTTTAGAATAATTGAATTTGCACACCTTGCAAAAGAGGAGATATCACCTTCATGCGCTCTTCCTTATTTAAGTTTATCGTGGTTCTGTACTTTGCCCTTCTGCTTTGGAAATTGTTGGCCTTCGGGTCTCTGTTCTATATATCACAGACTTTCATATGTTCAATGTCTGTTCTGTTAGTAAAAATTGCCCCTATGCTAGACTCGCTTCTGCTGCTAATGTTCACAGTAGGGACTTTGACGTCTTTGGACCAAAACTCTGTTGAAGAAACATATATTATACTGAACTAATTCAACTATTATTATTATTATCAGTATTTTTATTAATTTCATTATTATTATTATTAATTAAATATTTATGTTTCATTTCTCACTTCTTAATACACTTAGTTTTATGTTAACGAAATTATTATTATTGTTATTATTATCACTGATTTGTTTACTTTTCTACATTACTGTGTTTTTCCCAGTGCTTGAATGTAATTTGTCTATGACTTATAATGTGCTTTCTTTAATTGGCCTTGCGGTTGTTGTCATGGAACATAAATAATAAAGAATTGAATTGAAATGAATTGTTTTCTGGATTAAATTCTTTTACGCCTACATGAAGCTAGTGAATCTGAAGCAGGTTAGTTTATTTAAAGTCGCGAAGGTTGGCGAGGAGACATTGCTGCGCAATCATTGGTTTGGGTTGTTGTTCCCCTTTGTGTCTTGATTATGTTTTTTTTGTATATTCTGTGTAGGTATTATTATGATGTATATTAAATTTATTATGTTATCTAAAAAATACAACGTATCACCGCATATTCTCCTTAATTGCTTCAAAACCCCACGAATATCTTGGGGAAATTGTAAAACAGAAAATAGAGCCAGAAACGATGGGTTGCTTCTCCCGACTTCACGACTACATTAAATTTATTGAAAGAAGAAGGAGCTAGGTGCGGTTCAAGGTTCTCGCTCAAGCGGTGTTATCNAAGAGGAGATATCACCTTCATGCGCTCTTCCTTATTTAAGTTTATCGTGGTTCTGTACTTTGCCCTTCTGCTTTGGAAATTGTTGGCCTTCGGGTCTCTGTTCTATATATCACAGACTTTCATATGTTCAATGTCTGTTCTGTTAGTAAAAATTGCCCCTATGCTAGACTCGCTTCTGCTGCTAATGTTCACAGTAGGGACTTTGACGTCTTTGGACCAAAACTCTGTTGATGAAACATATATTATACTGAACTAATTCAACTATTATTATTATTATCAGTATTTTTATTAATTTCATTGTTATTATTATTAATTAAATATTTATGTTTCATTTCTCACTTCTTAATACACTTAGTTTTATGTTAACGAAATTATTATTATTGTTATTATTATCACTGATTTGTTTACTTTTCTACATTACTGTGTTTTTCCCAGTGCTTGAATGTAATTTGTCTATGACTTATAATGTGCTTTCTTTAATTGGCCTTGCGGTTGTTGTCATGGAACATAAATAATAAAGAATTGAATTGAAATGAATTGTTTTCTGGATTAAATTCTTTTACGCCTACATGAAGCTAGTGAATCTGAAGCAGGTTAGTTTATTTAAAGTCGCGAAGGTTGGCGAGGAGACATTGCTGCGCAATCATTGGTTTGGGTTGTTGTTCCCCTTTGTGTCTTGATTATGTTTTTTTTGTATATTCTTTGTAGGTATTATTATGATGTATATTAAATTTATTATGTTATCTAAAAAATACAACGTATCACCGCATATTCTCCTTAATTGCTTCAAAACCCCACGAATATCTTGGGGAAATTGTAAAACAGAAAATAGAGCCAGAAACGATGGGTTGCTTCTCCCGACTTCACGACTACATTAAATTTATTGAAAGAAGAAGGAGCTAGGTGCGGTTCAAGGTTCTCGCTCAAGCGGTGTTATCCAGAGATAGACTTCACTTTTCACACTGAATAGGAAGTTCAAACCTTGTACTAAACAGGTGTGCGTGGTGAGTTTCTCGCTCAAGGGGTGTTATCCTCAGATATCCTCCCGTTGCACAATGGATAGGAGGCTCAACCTTAGTTACGTTATGCAAGAGTCTAGTAAATCTAACTGCCATCTCAACCTCGTCTGTAGTCACATATACATGTCACAATATGCAGTTCATTTAACAGCTCTGAAAGTAGCTGAAATTATGTAGCATTGAATGGTAGGATCATTAACAAATGATGAATTGGAAAGGATAAGGAAGGAAGCGTTCGTTGCCTAGTAATATCCCGAATTTGCGTGAAGGATCTGAGAGAAACCACAAAAAATCTTTTGTGATTGTGTCCCGGCCGAGATTCGAACTGAGCACCACCTGAATATAAGTCAGAAATATTGATAACGCCGACCGAGCCAATTTCCTCAGTGAAACGGGAAGGGCATTGACGTGTATATAACATATTATGATTCTAAATTATTGTCTGCGTTTCCGCTTATGGGCCATGGAAACACAGGCAATAATTCAGAATCAACTTGTATTTCGGAAGTGCACTGAAATTGTTTAGTTACTTATTACGTTAAGATTTAATGTGCGAACTACGCCCGTTGGTTAGGATTTCTGTACCAGGATACATGTTAAGATTGACACCTTGGTTGTGTCACCAGTTCATCCACATGGGACTCTTTATCATCAGCTGGTATGACGCCCGCACCGACAGAAATGGTTACACTGTCAGTTTTGGGGGCAGTCGAGAGCAGTGATCCTTTCGCAAGTGTGGGATTCTGCGTTTCATTCAGAATGTTTACGGAGTACATGTATACAAACGGGAGGCAGGTAGCCAGGCCAGTTGGCAGTTCCGCATACAGTGAAAAACAGTATAATTGTAAAGCACTGCCATTGCGGCCAAGAGGACCACTCAGGCTTCGAAACCCAAAAGAAAGGAACAGAAACCGTCGGTTTCAGTTGTTTTGTTTGCTTGCACTTTGTAGGCAATCAGAATAGAGTACAGCTGGTCTGTCGTATCTCCGATCTACGTGACTTCCGATATAGGATATTGATGGGAAAGCCAGTAGGAAATGGACCACAGGGAAGACTAAGGCGTGGGTGGGTAGACAATACTAGAATGGATCTTAGAGAGACAAGATGGGATGGTATAGATCGGATAGATCTGACTCAGGATGTGTACCAGTAGAGGGCTCTTGTGAACACGGTAATTAATCTTCGGGTTCGTTAAAATACTGGGAAATTCTTGAGTAGCTGCAGAATTGGCAGCTCCTCCAGAAGGGCTCAACCCCATGAGTAAGTATGTAAGTAAGTAAAGGCATTACTTTTATTCATCGACGGAAGACTCAGAAGTATTATCCGTTTTTGAACCTATTAAGGCAGGTTTGAAGAAACTGTCCCAAGTTTTGTCTCAACAGAGAAGTGACTCATCTACCTTCATAAATGGGGTGTGTCTTTTAAATTATGCACTCAATTTTAAGAGCATTTTTTATTTCAGATTTCGACCCCGATTATACGACACCCGCTTTAACTCTAACCGGATTACCGGCGGATTACTTTACTCCTCTCAGCACAACTCCATTTCCAGTTTGCTGTCTAGGACGTCATGTTTCGTACGCATGTGCCGTCTTCTGGTCTGCTTTATAATTTCAGTTATTCTGTCATGTATTTAGCGTAAATTTTCCATATAAACGGATTGGATCCACCTGTATTACACTGTACTTCCTGCTAACAGCAGTGGGTTGCTTAACATTATTACTATTTTGATGACGATACATATATTGCACTGTGTAGAGCCGTTAATATGCAACGACAGCGACATAATATACCAGAGACGTTTCTAGGCAACAGATCTGTAAACACATTCGCCCTGCAATGGGTTCACATTCAACAAGAACAACAACTACAACAGAGGTACTATTGGAACCGGTGTTCCCTACTAGGTCCGTACGAAGGAGTTATAAAGAGGACAACTGAAGCAAGACTTCCGGGAATTAAAGAAAGGAAGAGACATGACTCCGGTGATACTACACAGTCAGCCAAGAATTCGATTAAACGGGTCCCAACATCCGCAGCTGTCAAACTGCTTCCAAAAACATTGTTAATTCGCAACTTCTTCGGACCTTTCAGAAGTACTGACATTGACATGGAGACTACCGAAGCAGGAGGCCGCCAACAGTAGTGAAGGCTTCTACCACAAACCTCATTCGACTGCAAAGCGATTTAAATGAACACGAGTCCGAAAAACACGAAACGAAACCGTATCATAACATAAGGAATGGCAGACTATCCTACCTGGAGAAAAATAATCTCCAGTATTTGATCTTCTCCCCAAATTCTGGAAAGCCTATCAAGGCAGGAATCCGCCACCATCCCAAGACACGTCAGTAGAAGATATTTCCAACAGCCTTGAGGGCTCAGGCTTCAACTTCATCAACGTGAGGCAATTGACGACCAATCAAAAGAGTACCAAATGGACACACCTACGTGGAAACCCTACCGCTCTTCTTTCTTACCTTAACAAGAAAAGCAAACTCTCGAGAGATATTCAAGCTGAATAGCTTTAAGCATATAATTATTAAGGTAGAATCATACAGAGCTCCAACTGGCCTTACACAGCGCTACAATTGCCAAAATTTTGGCCATGTCTGGGCTAACTTCAAGCAACCCCCAAGATGTCTGTTGTGCGGTGGTGGCCACCTGCACAAGGAAATGCCCCGAAAAGACGAGTACAGAATCTTCGCCGAGTTGCTGCAATTGCGCCCTAGTAGAAGGAGAGGAACCTCATCCAGCACCATACCGAGGCTGCAGCCATGCGAAAGGAGAACTGCAGAGGAGAAGAGCACAGCGAGCCCCAGTAGACGGAGAGGAATCTCACCCAGCGCCATACCGAGGCTGAGCCATGCGAAAGGAGAACTGCAAAGGAGAAGAACACAGCGAGCTCCAGTAGAAGGAGAGGAACCTCATCCAGCGCCATACTGAGGCTGCAGCCATGAGAAAGGAGAAGAGCACAGCGAGCTCCAAAGGGAGCTGGGAGGGCGTTCTTCTCTAAGTACACCTCACCAGAGCAATCCTACGCAGCTGCACTGTTCAAGACAATCAGCACCAACCAAAGGCACTGCAGACAGAGGAGAAAAGCGTCCGGCAACCTGTGCAGCAGCATGTGCCACAACAGGAATTTCAGAAAACAGGTCTGTTAGTACAGGCTCCCAGTTCGTCTAACAATGACACTGTAGCCACTGTAGATAAACACACCCTCTCATCAGGGAGTATGTTACGTAAGAACTACAACCGCAAGTGTTAAGTTGAAAACAAATTCTGACCGTGAGTCTCAATCGGCTTGGCGCCATGACTAATTGGCGGTAAACCGCCAGTCGTAAGGTAATTCTGAGCCTGACTCTGAAGAATCGTTCAGCTGGAAGAGAGCCGCCGTTCAGAGAAAGCTTGAACCCGAAAGCAGAGCAATAACTACTGTTAGAAGCCATTACCAAGAGACGGATAGTAGAGGCTGTAACAGACACAGAACACTATTCTGTGTGCTCTAGTGAACTATAAAGTATGGAAATTAGCGATGGCGCTATAATTAAGTGAAATTAGGAGTTGTGTGCGAAAGTGTTCAATAAATACAAAAACCAAACAAAAACCCCGTCGACAGCCACAGTCAGACACGTGACAGTATTCAGCATTTACGTGAATGTGCGCACTGAACGCGTTTGCTTCTTCTACCTGGCCTGTTGTCGCAGCAACTCCAGCTATCAGTTGTGTTAGCTTTTAGGCAGGGATAAGATAATATGATACTGGAGAAGACTGCAGAATGAGGAGCTTCATAACTTGTACTCCTCGCCAAATAGCAACAATTTCTACTCTGTAGTGGTATGAGGGAGAAAATTTGGGATGGTAAAAATTTTCAAATGATATTTCCACTTTCTCCTTGAAAGGTGAAAGGGTCTTGAAGACCGAAATTTGGTTTTTGGGTAGGACGTACCAACTTAAAGACACTATAACAAATATCAAATGACAACATATATATTATATACTAAATGCGAATATAATGTAAGTCCCTGGAGGTAATAGGCCTCCAGCAATCAAACAATCAAAATCATACAGACCAGGAAAAGACTGAATCGACTGAACAGTTCAAGCTCCCACAACAGAATGGATCACTCTCGTTCTCTCGTTGGATCTCAGCCGTATGGAACCAGGAAGTGTAGCAGTGGAAGGGGGGAGATAGTAAAAGGGCGGAAGCCCTCTGACGTAACGCTACCACGGCGTTACATCATCCCCCTTCCAAATTCACCCATGGGGGGTGACACTAGGCCGAAGGGAGCTCCTGCTGATTACTGACGGCAGGAGCGGTGGGTTGCGTACTGATGGTGAATAATATCAGGTGAGCGTTACACACCTATATAAGTCCCGCATGGGCGTGCTCACAACGATCGACTAGTGTAGACCCACTTGATGCTACAGTACCAAAAGTGGTAATAGGTGTCCGCTACCACAACTCTAACATACATGGCACCAACTCTGTCACAGCATAAACCGCAGCTCTCGGGTCGTTCACCGGTTAAGTCAGGCCCACCTGTATAGGTGATGCTCACTGCGGACTGATGATGTCACTTTGCTACTGAAACAGAAGAACATTATCTCCGCCGGAGACGATATAGTCCCGCGATTCACCCCTTCCGGAGATGAATGAGTCCTTTATATTTTTGGCATAGGGCAGGAGGAAAGTAAGTAGGATATAAATGAAAGAAGGGATGGTCCAGTGCAAGCAGCCATCTGTTAACACACGTAAATTAGAAAAAGAATTAACATAAATCTTTACAATAGTAAAAAAAAAACGAAACAAAAATAACAAGATAAATATACGAATGTACAATGGCTTTACATCTATTGAATGGCGTAATATCTATACAATTGTAAGGGGATACCCACACACACACACACACACTCACCCTCATACATACTTATGCTTATCAGCAATTTAACATATATATAATAAGTAGCATATACCTACTTCTTAGCAAAACACATGACTAGCGGAAGATCCATTGATAGATAATGTACAGCAACACCTAAATATATTGTATACGAATATACCAATACCTCTTTGATATTAACTGTATAATAACACATCTTTAATACCTCCGAGTAAATGGTTATATATAAGAATACATCAAAGTGTGTGTCCATGGCTCAAAATATACACCATTAATACCTCGGAGTAAATATACATATCAGAGGACATTCCTTCTTATCTGGAACCACACATCAGTGCCAGTGCTTACCAGAATAGACAATACCAGATTTAAGTTTGTAGAAGGACACAAAACAATCTAGACGGATCGCAAGCTTCCTTCTACAAACTTAACCGTACGGTGCTCACGCTGCCTTTAACTGCGAGACGTGAGCCCGGATTCTGTTGTGGCCGTCACTGTCTGCCTACTGCACCGAAACTGGCGAAGTGTATTTGACCAGGGTGAAAGGTCCCCTATACCTAGGGCATAAATTAGCACCAACCTTATCCGTTCCTCTACTTTGGGGATAATTCCGGAACCACACCCGGCTTCCCCTCGAAAATAAGGATGGTTGGCGACGGCGATCGTACTTCCTCCGGACTGCCGCATGAGCAAACCGGAGATTTCTCCTCGCGTCCTCCCATCGCTCTTGAATGGAAAGCCCATCCGCATGGTCAGGAAGTAAATCCTTGATGGACCACAGGTTAGACAGTGGCGAGTTCGGTGTAAAGGAATCATTTTTCCTTTACATCGAACTCGCCACTGTCTAACCTGTGGTCTGTGGACTGAAGGGGGTCGCCTTGTGGGATTCATGGCAAGCAGAATTAAAGGCGAACTGGAGCCATGAAAGATTTTCATCCCACATTGAATGGTCCTGGTTATCGTAGGTAATTAGTGCGGCACGCAAATTCCCATTAAACCGCTCCGCATGGGATGGCTCAGGATAGTGGGGTGCGGTGGTAACATGCTTAATTCCACGGGTAAAACAGAAATTCCGAAAGATACGGGACGTAAATTGAGTGACATTGTAAGAAACAATGGTCTCGAGGATGCCGAAAGTGGAGAAAATACTACCCAATGCCCTAGTAGTCGTTGCTGTTGACGCTGCCCGAACCGGGAGAATTCACACAAACTTAGTAAAAGAGTCTACGCAGACCAAGACATGAGTATTGCCCCAAGTAGACTGGTGAAAATTACCCCAAAAATCAATGAACCATTTTTCCATCTGTCGTCTTGCCACTTCCGACGCCAACATACAGTACTGGGAGTGTTGGGTGGGCTTACTGAGCCCACAGAGCCGACACGACAGATCACACCCAGAGATATCGGCGTCCATGCCCTTCTATATAAACGACTGGCGAATTTTCCACAAAGTCTTACGTACTCCTAAATAACCCCCGTAAGAAGAGTCATGGAAATACGCAAACAGCGCGGATACAAGGATTTCGGGAATTACCACCTTAGGCTTGCCGTCGAAATGGGCCTTAAAATAAAGTACGCCGTTCCTGAGCGAATATCCTCGTACAACTTCCCCAGCCATAAATTGGCGAATAATGGGGCTGAGTACTGAGTCAGAGTTCTGGTGCTTAGCAATATCTTCAAACCGCATAGGGAAATCCAAAACCATTGGATATATGGGGATATAAGCAGGGGTATCAAACATTCTCGACAAAGCATCCGCAATAAAATTATGGCTGCCCTTGGTATGTTGGACATTATATTTAATTGAATTTAATCTTACCACCCAACGGCCAATACTTCCCTGTTGGCGGGGATGTGATAAACACCGAGGGAGAGCCTGATTTTCGGTCTGCTGATCGAATTAAATATGTTCCTAGTATGGCCTGAATTTCTCCAGACCAAACAGGACCGCTAGACACTCCAGCTCGTACGTGGAGAATTTGCCCTCTTGTTGGAACAATGTACGATATGCCTAGGCAATTGGTTGTAGCTCCCCATCAAACACTTGTAATAGAACTGCAGCCACAAAACCGGAGCTGGAATCTGTCAGGAGGGTAAATTTCCGTGAAAAATCTTCATTTCGGAGGATTGGAGGGGTTGATGATAGCTAGTCTAAAGTCCTCAAAGAAGACTGTAGCTCCGTTCCCCATGCCGCGCTTTCGGCTATCATCATCATCGTCAGTAATCTGTCAAGACGACAGGTCCACAGTCTCTTCCAAAACAATTCCTCCATTTAATGCGATCTAGAGCTTTCTCCTTCAAATGACAGTATCCTGTTCTGTCCCCAAGGTCATCCAGCATCATCTTACGTCTTCTTCCTCGTCTACTTGTCACTTCTATCCGACCCTCTACCTTTCCTTCGATAACTTCTTTTAGAAGGCAGTTTCTGCTTAAAACATGACCAAACCAATTAACCTTCCGTTTTCTTATTTCGTGTAGGATATTCCTCTTCTCACTGACTCTAAATAACACTTCTTCATTTCTCACATAATCGGTCCAACTTATCTTCTCCATACTTCTCCAACACCACATTTCAAAACTTTCCAAATATTTCTGATCTACTGCCCTAAGTGTCCAAGTTTCAGCTCCATACAAAGCCATGCTCCAAAAATAGCATTTCACTAGTTTCTTCCTCAAATTTAAGTCCAATTTGCTGGTAAAAAGATTCTTCTTCTTGCTAAATGCAGCTTTTGCCATGGCAATCCTGGATTTATTTTCACAAGTACACCTTCCATCATCTTTTAACAAGCTACCCAAATATTTAAAACATTTCACATTCTCCAGTTGTCTTTGGTCTATCTTTATTGTGACCGGGGTTGGTTGTCTCGAAATTTTCATTACTTTTGTATTCTCCTCATTCATTTCCATACCATAGCACTTACAAATTTCAATTAGTCTATCAATCATGCCCTGTAGCACAGTTTCTTCCTTAGCCATTAACACAAGGTCATCTGCATATTTCACAGTTTGAATAATTTGCCCTCCTACTTTGAAGTCACCGAGCCCATCCAGAGCTTCCTTGGTAAGGCATTCGCTGTACAAGTTGAACAGAATTGGTGATAAACAGCATCCTTGTCGAACTCCTCTTCCAATCTGCACACTTCCTGTCTCCCCCGTGTCCAGTCGTACTCTAACTTTCTGATCCATGTACAATTTGCTAATCAATCTTCTTTCATGCCAATCGATACCTGTTTCTTTCAGGATCTGCATTAATTTGGTCCAGTTTACCCGGTCAAATGCCTTCTGCCAGTCTATGAAGCAAACACACAGTTCTTCATCTATCTCCAAAGTTCGTTCCGCTATAATTCTCATCATCCCAATTGCATCCCTGGTTCCTTTTCCTCTTCTAAATCCAAACTGATCTTCTCCAAGTACATCCTCTATTTTCCTTTCAATTCTTCTTTTAAGTATCTTTGCTATTATCTTTGCTGTATGTGCAATAAGACTTATTGTGCGATGGTCGCTGCATTTTGTAGCTTTTGTCTTTTTCTTTAAGGCAATCATTGTCACTTCTGTAAAGTCCTTGGGCCACTCTCCTCTTTCATATATGGTGTTCATTAATTTTGTCAGTGTTTTGAAACCACCTTCTCCCAGTAACTCAAGCACATCTCCAGGTACATCATCATCTCCTGTAGCCTTTCCCTTCCTCATTTCCTTAATAGTTTTTTCCACCTCACTTTGTAAAATATATGGTCCTTTCCTCCCTCTATCTAGTTCTTCTTCTTGTTCAACTTCTAAGGTTTCTGGATAATTAGCTCGATCATATAGTTCTGTAATATACTTTTCCCAAATTTTCAACACTTGCCTCTGATCTACTATTCTATTCCCCTGGGAGTCTTCGATGCCAATATTTTGAATCCCATGATTCTCTTTTGTCTCATGTATATCAAATCATAACTTCCTGTTCTTTGAAATTCCATAATCTCATTACATATCTTCACAAGATATTCCTTTTTGGCCCTGTTCGTGGCTCTTTTCAATTCATTCTTCAGTCTCCTGTGTTTCCTCCTGCCTTCTTCATTGTTGACATTATTCCATTTCTTTCTATCCTCCATTTTACTCATCATCTTTTGTGTAACCCATGGTTTTCTTGCTATCTTCTCAACTTTATCAACCAAATCACTCATAGTATCTACCATGCATTCTTTTATATTGTTCCACTGCGCTTACCATTTCCGTTTTCACCTTCAATTGCACCGACTTTCTCTTCTACGGTCTTTTGCACGCTTTGTCTTTGAGCATATAACTTCTCCAAATCCCATCTGGGTCTGCGCTTTCGAAATCTTATAATTTTCTTCAACCTGGTTCGGAACTTGGCTACCAGTAAGTTTTGGTCAGAGTCAATATCTGCCCCAGGAAGCGTCTTCACATCCTTCACACAATTTCTGAATCGATGTTTCACAAAGATGTAATCCAGCTGATTCCTCCTCCAATCCCCAGGTGCATTCCATGTGTAAATTCTTCTCTTTGGCTCCATGAACCAAGTGCTGGTGAGAATCATTCCATTTCTTTCACAAAAGTCCATAAGCATTTGACACCTGTAATTCCATCTTCCTAGTCCAGGTGATCCAACAATATTATGATATGCTTATCTCCAACAGTGCTATTCCAGTATCCCAATATGATGCTGTTTGTGTCTCCTCTTCCATCTTCCTCAAGAATTTCTTCAATTTTGTCATACACTTTTTCCACGTCACCATCTTCTACTCCGATGTTGGCATGTACACTTGCATAATCAGTATATCTACCGGTTCCGCCTTTAACTTCAGAGCAATAATTCTGTCATTACAAGCAATCTTCTTAACAACACTGCTCACTACACTTTTATGAACAACTATTGCTACACCTCTTTCGGCCCGTTCACCTCCGGAATAATACACCGTATAATCACCACTTCTTATTTCGCCTTGTCCTTGCCATCGCACTTCGCTTACACCTAGAACAGACATCTCATTCTTCTCCATTTCCGTTTTCAAATTCTCCAATTGCCTGCTTGATTCAAGGTCCTTACATTCCGTGTTCCAATCTTGTATCCATGATGTTTCTTCTGATCTTCTCAATTTTTCTTGTTGTAACGCCTGCATGACATTTCCTCTAGAAACACTCCCCCCCGGAGATCCGATTGGGGGAGTAGTTTACCTCCGGATTGTTTTGCCTCCAGAGGAAACATCTCGCGTACATGGTATCTCTGTTTTTGGAAAGAGACTATCCATGAAAAGTGATAATGTTGTAGTTTTTCCATTTGATTTCCACATAGCAGTACAGCAGCCATTCAAACCACTCTAGTCACGCCTGCTGCTATACGAACTTGAACCATCTCGAGCATCATTTGCTCTGTGCTTCAAGTCGCAACTGATGACGCTGCTTCCGACATCGGTTTTTGGTGTCTCTCTTCGTCTGATGCCTACCCTTTGACCTGTCCAGCAAGGGAGGCCCTGCCAGTATCTACGCTACCGCTGATATAGCTCTCAGGGTCCTTGTCATATTCAAACCCCCTCACCACGATAAGGTGGAGACACCAAAGAGGGTGGTTCGGCTATATGGGGGAAAAATTTATGGAAGAAGTTCACCATGGCGATGAATCTTACAATTCCCTTTACATCCCGGGGAGGTGGGAAATTCTTAATTGCTTCGGTTCTACTCGGATCCACGGTGATTCCTGAAGGTGAGACTATATGTCCAAGAAACGACAGGCGGGCAGCAGAAAATTTAATCTTATTTGGGTTAACAGTAACCCCGCCTGACGCAACCGACTGAAAACCTCATGCAAATGGAGTATGTGTTCCTCAAAGGAATCACTATAGACTACTAAGTTTTCCAAATAGTGGAAGACGAACTTAAACTTTATGTCCGAGAAAACCTTATCCTGGAGCCGTGTTAAAACCTGCGCTCCGGTGGCCAGCCCAAAAGGCACTCGAGTATACTCATATAAGTTCCAGTCAGTGGCAAAAGCAGTTAATGCCTTGGGTCACTCAGTCAGACCAATCAGATGATAATACTGAATTTAGGTCGAGCGAAGTGAAAACTTTGGCCCCTTTGAAACAGTGTAAAAATGAGTGTATATCCGGCAATGGCATCGACATGATTATGATGTTATATTAAGGGCACGGTAGTCCACAACCGGACGAAAACCATCTTCGCCTTTGGGGACGAGGAAGATAGGACTCGAATACTGAGACGTAGAGGGTGTAATGATACCCTCGTCCAGCATTTGACTCAAGATATCCATTTTATTTGGCGTCAAACTGTAGGGCGGGACCTTAACCGGAGATGCGTCCAGTAGCTCAATGTCATACTTTAATAGATTAGTTAGTCCAAATTTAGAGCTTAGGACGTCTGGAAAATGCTTAATGAGCTGCTTCAACTGAGTAGCGCTTACGTTACTCAAATAGGAAACTTCAGGGTGCGACTGGGAAGCAGTGAACCCCGCGAAACCTCCAGAGTCGAAAATCGACGCTGTAAGGTCATTCTACTTGTGGGGCCAAATTTACAGAAGGCAACCCCTGCCTGTATATCAATCATCAAGCCAACATTGACCAATAAATCAGCCCCCAAAATAACTGGTTGGATCAAATCCGGGACCACATAGGAAGGAAACTTCCACGTATTCCTGTCAATCCTGGCCTTGCAATTAACCCCAATGTGCACCGGAAAGATGTGCGCAGACGCAGTGACACATCTCGCAGTGACGTTTTAAGTGCGTATAGTGGGGAATTTCTTCTTAAGTTTCTCATAAACGGTAACCGATATTAATGAACGCACAGCCCCTGAGTCTAAGAGCGCGTGCACTGGCCCGAAAACCAATTCCTCTTGAAGACAGGGTAAATGCTACTCAGAAACACTCAGTATACTCTGACTCTGCAAGGTAGAAAACATGTGAGTATCACCCATGGGAATGGCAAAAGGCACGTGGGGACTAGACGACTGTGCGTTAACTTCTAGTCAATTACGTCGACCTTGGGATAAAGGCGGCTGCCTATGTAATGCCGATCACTTAAAACTGCACTCTCGCTGGATGTTCCCAACTTTGTTACAGCGATAAAAAACCTTTTGGGAAGGTTGTGAATTGGGGTTACCAGACACAGAAGGCTCGGCAAGAGTCATAGGAGTGAGTTGATTGCTCTATCGGGAGCTCTGACTCTCGTCGCTTGTGAAAATATTGAGTGCGTATATGAACATGTTTTATAGATCGGCATAGGTGGCAGGTGTATCACAAAAAACTAGCCGACTTCTTTCCCGAGGGAGGTTCCCATTGAGGATATTTCTGACTACCACTGCGTCGTCCGCATCCTGAAGCAGAACAGCATCGATTTTCTTAATGTCGGTAATATAAACAGATATGGGCTCGTTGGCCCTTTGGGTTCTCAAATAATCGGAACATATTAGTGTCAACATGGCATATGCTGTAATAAACAACTCAAGAATACTCTCATGATGAGCTTGGAGAGTATCCCCACGCCGTGTTGCATCAAACGTTTTTGAGGCCAATGCCCCCTTCGTGAAACTATAGAAGACTTGGAAGACGTGAACAGGGGGCACTGGAAACCCCGTAAGAATGTGCTTAATCCGCACTGTAACTCGCAAAATTTTGATCAACTGAGACAACTCCAATCCGTCCGTGACGGGAAGATCCTGAATCATTTGCTGTACTGGATTCGGCAATTTTGCGAAGACGAAGGGAAAGGTAAAAATACTACCAGGATAAGTGGACACCCCTGTGGCGGGTAGATTACCCAAGATTGAGCGACCGTTTCGTTGACTGGCCTGAGCCACGACAAGAAGAAGTGAAGGGGTCCAATGCTCCATGTGTGGACCGGCAGAACATACAACAGCTGATTCGGCCCTACCTTCAGCGTTGTGCAAATTGATCGTACTTGCAGCGGGCGGCGGTACTGATGACGTATGCTCTTCTGTCTGCATATTGCTTTGATTTCTGCCGAAAGTGACTGCACTTGCTCACGCAATGTCAGGGCGGACGACTCCAACTCGGGTGTTATCTTTCTAAATTGGAACAGATGGCGAAGCCGAGTACCAAGATGGGCATGTCTATGTAAATAACGAGGGAAATCAACGAAAACATGGGAACTGTCCGTGTTTTCCACCAACTCTGTGATTTGCAAAATTTGTCCTGACAAAGGAAAGAATAGTTGGCGTATCCTTCCAACCTTTCGTAGTGATGAACTGCTCGGCGTTCACTTCAACATCGCTCGAGGTCCTGAACAACGCTCTCAGTGCAGCCACATTCAAGCCATCGATAGGAACCCCTCGAATGCGAGCTCACATTCCAGTAAGTCCCTATGCAAATACTCAGGCAGTACTGTCTCTATAGTCATAATGAAAACAACAGCAAGAAAACAGAAAACTAGGACAACGACCGAAAGATCCCCAAAACCAAACCACGCTCGGCTACCACTTTGAAACGTGAAAAGTTCTTGAAGACCGAAATTTGGTTTTTGGGTAGGTCGTACCAACTCAAAGACACTATAACAAATATATCAAATGACAATATATATATATATTAAGTACTAAATGCGAATACAATGTAAGTCCCTGGAGGAAATAGGGCTCCGGCAATCAACCAATCAAAATCGTACAGACCAGGAAAAGGGTGAATCGACTGAACACTTCAAGCTCCCATAAGAGAATAGATCACTCTTGTTGCACCTCAGCCTTCCGGAACCAAGAAGTTGATCAGCGGAAGGGGTAAGGTAGTAAAGGGGGGAAAGCCCTCTGACGTAACGCAGACACGGCGTTATATCCTGGACAGACGTGTGGTCAGTAACTTGGCCAGCGTTTACCTACGGTGTGTGTAATATAGGCATATTTTAACTCCGTGACTTTAGCTCGCAAGCGAACTATACCGACCGAGCGACAGCCGATTGTCTGCGAAGTTTAGTGCCAACTTTTGAATCTCATTATTACATCAGATAACTGGAACTGCCTATCCGAATTTCGCTTAGTCCGCCCGGTGTTAAGTCAAATCAATTGCTCTTTCTAAATTAGTCATCCAGATTAATCAAGTAGAAATTCCTTTCGAATTATTTCGTATGACCCTATGTCCTGGGCGCTATGAAATTAGTATCCCGCGCGTGAGCATTCTCTCTCTGTTCCAGGACACTGACCTGACTTCACCATCAGGAACTCCCGAACTATTGCGGTGCCGCTTGCTACGTCACACATTCCTAAGTCTTTATTTTAAATTAGCGAACACGAATGAGCGACATGGCTTTCATTGAAGTCGTTCTGTATGCCACTCTTTCCCTGTTCGTATAGCCTGCGAATTGCTAGTCAGCGAGATTCTCATTAAGACTGCCGTCTTCTGGGATTGTGAGGCCGTGCTGTTTGGCATATAGGTGCCAGTGTTTCAGAGGAACCTCTTGCCTCCTTCTTCAGGATAGAATATTGATTTTGATCTCGTTTAGCTTAGTTTCGGATGAATTTCCAGTCTTCCATGTTTGTTGTAGAAGAGCGGGGTGTCTCATGTTGTGACGGTTGATAAAGAAGTTGTATGTTGTAACACAACAGGATGCATTAAATGAATATTATCTGGAAACGTTTCGGGACCGCCTTCAGGGCAGAAAAAGGGATGTTAGCCGTATAGTCTGTTAGATGTTTGGATGGAGAAATCTGATGCCTCCATTAACGTTTGAGAGGAAACTGCTGTCTCCAACTCTAGGGTTATAGTAAAAAAAATTGACGTCGTGTATTTTACCAAATTACTCGACGCGAATTCCAGAAGACAATGAACTTTGTAGAAAGAAGGAGAAGTTGTCTGTGTCGCCATATCGACTGCGCTTCTCGGGCTTCCTCGGTATTTTTTTAGGCCTCAGTACCCGTTTAAAAGTTCTCGCCCATCTCAATATACAGGTCCAAACTGAAACATTTTAAGGACAGAAAGCGTAATGATTTCTGCCTAGATGTCGTTGTTGGTGCTATTGACATTACATCAAAAAATTCCCACGGCCAAATCTTAACATCCAATATTGAAGTAAATAAGCAACGTGTTCCGAATTTGTAGTTTTCCTCAGAATAGCGACTGATGATTTTATTTTGTGGGGAAAGAATAATTTTAAATACAATAAAGGCCTAGGAAATGCCCATCCGTCCTAGGCGACAGATGACAAAAAGGTTTCATTGAAGATCCATGTGCTGTGCCAAATGTACATCAGCCCGTTCAGCGCAGTCGGCAGTGATTTCTGTGGCTGTGTCACAAAGATCATTGGAGACCACGAGTGACCACAACCGTCACGATTGGAATAAACTGATGCGTCTTCAGTGCAAGATATTACGTTCTAAGTGGAAGTGTATGAGTAGTGGCTGTTCTTTAGGAAATTATTAGGATCATTCGATTTCCTCATATTTTGGGAAATTTCGTGATATTGTTCTGCTGTTTCAAGTTCTAGTTTGGATTCTGCCAAACTTCGCAGCGCCCATTCTGAGGGTGATTTTTCTGGTAGAATGCACATTTTTACTGTTTTATGACCTTTCTCGCCTGTTAGGCATAGCTAAACCGACTTATAAAGGAAGTCGTGAGAGCTGATGGTCGATGGTGAACTGGTTGAAGTTGCAGGGCGTACAAATGCATTTTGCGGCTATGCGATGTAAGTTTGTAGAGTAGGTTTGCGGTTTCTAGGACGTAGATCCGTGCAGTAGGCTTTTACCGACGTTTTGGAAGCAAGAGGTTCATTCAGAGTGGGTGAACTACCTGCCTTCAAAACTAAGCAACAGTCTGTTAAGGCTACACAACGTGTAATAAGGCACTAAGCTTCATAACCTCTGCCGGCCTCTGCTGTGAGAACAATGAAATGCACGGCACTCTATAACTTCTATATCACTATAGTTTTATATATGTACAACTTCTATATCACAAGGATTCTTGTAAATCCATTTTCCACCCACAAAAGCATCGTGTGATAAGATAAAGGTTCAGCGTTATGAAAGATTCTGCACACTCTTGCAGCAGGATTGCCGAGAATCCTGCTACAGAGGGCTGAAGAAACATTTCCCGCTGAGACGGAATGGATGGTGAGTGTTTTGTGTTTGTGTGCATAGACAAGAATTTTCTTGTCATGAGTCAATTCTCATATCTTAAGAAACTAAACTATTTATGCCAAGCTTTTGTTAGTATTCATAATCTATCTGGGGAGTTTACTTGGTTCTTCACATTATAACAGTTTGGTATATTATGTAAGAGAGGGTTTAATTCAAAGCGAGTGATATGGGTAGGTCAAGTAGCACACATGTGAGAATGAAAAATGCTTACAAAGGTTTTGACAGAAGGCCTGAGAGAATGAGACAATTGTGAAGATGGATTTTAAAGGTACAATTATGGGGTTTTTGACTGGGTTTGTGTCAGGATGCAAAGTCATGATGGGCATGTGTGAACACAGTAATAAGTCCCTAGGTTCCAGAAAGAGCAGGTATGTATTGTCTGTACTTCCACAGTGACCCTAGGTTTCTCAAGAAGGTCCCTGCATTATGAACTTAACACTTCCTAGGATTATGAAGTCTTTAGAGAATAAATCTGTACAGAGCAGCTGCTGTGGGTTAGATGTAATGAGAAACAGCTACAGCAAGGAGACCATATATTGTTTTATGTGTGGTGTTGTACAGCCATGACTGATAGAAAATATGATGCCTTTACACAACTGTACCAATTCAGAGAAAGTTTTTGTTGGTCCATATGGGAGATATACCCAGCAAGTCATGATGGAAACCAGGCCATGAATATAAAAGCTGAGGCAGTCTCAGATGCAGAAGAGGAAGTGGATCCTCTGCAAATAACAGTTCAGGAAGTAAAGGCTGAACCTGAGGTGAGCTGTATGTTTCTGTATGTCCACTGTTAGGCAGATATTACAGGCAGGCAGGAATTCCAGTTGTCTTTCTCATCTTTGTCTGTCTGTGCACTTCAAACAACTCCACTGTGCTGCTTACTCGCCTTTGAAGGCCTATTTCTGAAGTGTCTCTAGACAGTTATAGTTTGTTGAATGTATGCTGCTTGTGATGTACCACTTCTGTTTCCTTTTAAGCAGTTCTGATGTAGGTGAAATTAAATTTTATGTAAATTGAACTGTATAGGGAGTCCATAGGGAGTCACAGAACTGTTTGCAGTTAGTTAACACATGTTAGAACCAAGAATTTAAGTTACTAGAACTCTTGTGAGCTAATTGCAATGAATCCCACAAGATATTTTTCATGTGATGAAGGTTACAAAAGATTCTGCACTCTCTTGCAACAAGAGTGGCAAGAATTGTACTGTATGGCGCCGAAGAAACGTTTCTTGCTGTGAGAGAAAGTACTGTGTTTCATGCTTGTATGCACAGACAAGAGTTTTATTTTCATATATCAGTTCTCTTCGTCAAAGAAACTAAATATTTAGTGACCCGCTTCTGTTTGTTTGCATAATCCATGTGTGGACCTCCTTACACTTGGGTGTTAATGGGTTGGGATATTATGTAGGAGAGCAATGAGTTTAAGGAGAGAGATGTGGGTAAGTCATGTAGTGCACATGCAACAGTGAGAAATGCATACAGAGAGAAGAAAAACTTGGGAGACCTGAGTGCAAATGGAACGTTGCTATTAAAATAGATTTTAAAGAAATAATTTGGAAGGGTTTGTACTGAGTCTGTTTGCCGCAGAATATGGAGCCATGTTGAACACAGTAGTGGGCCTTTTCTGGCTATCTCAACAAATCCTATATGCATTGCTCTTCTCCCCTATGCCTGCTATTTGAGCTGCCCATCTCATCCTCCATGACTTTAGCTTTTAGGTACAATAAATAACTTCATGGAGCTGAGTGAGTCCTTGAGAAGCCACCAGTTGCTTGGCCACTGAAGAATTTCCCAACATTGTATAGAACCTGGAAGTTTATTGACATGTTTGCAAAAACCCTTCACAAGTCCCTATCTTGAGCCATATGAATTCAGTCCACACCACCCCATCCTATATCTCTTAAAAATCCACTTAAATATCTTCCCACCTATGCCTAGGCCTTCCTAGTGGTCTCTTTCCTTCTCGGCAAATCCTATATGCATTCCTCTTCTCTCCCATGCCTGCTATATGAGCTGCCCATCTCATCCTCCTTCACTTGATCGTATAATTATGCTTGGTGAACGAAAGTTACAAGTTGTGGAGCTCTTCATTATGATGGTTTTAGGTACCAAAGAAAGCAGATATTTTCTGTACTGCTGCAGTCACCAATAGTTTCTCAGGAAGGTCACTGGGCTATGAACCGAGTACTTTCTAGTGATCATGATAGCTGTAGAGAAGAACATCTGTACAGAACAGCTCTTATGAATGAAATGTGATGAGAAACAGCCATAGCAAGGAAAGCATATGCTGTTTAATGTGTAGTGTTGTGCATCCATTTCTGAGAAGGATGTGATGGTTTTTACAGAGCTATAGAAATTCAGAGAACTCCTTAGTTAGTCCGTATGGTGAGACATACCCAACACCTCATGATGCAGATCAGGCCATGAATGTAAAAGCTGAGGCAGTCTCAGATGCAGAAGAGGAAGAGGATCCTNCCCCAAAAAAAAAATTTCTAGGCAACTGTAGTACGTTGAATGTTGTATGTGATGTACCACTCCACTAAACAGTGCTTTGTTACCACATCATAGAGTTCCCAGAATCTGTAAATGCTGAAGCTTATCATTTTTTTGTTTTCAGTCTTTGATGTAGTCTGTATCCATGTAATAACATAGAGCTGTCATTGTGCTGAGGATTTGTTATACATATATATATAGCATTCCATAGATCCTTATGTTAGTCAGAAAGACCATAGGATGTGGAATTAGTAAAAAAATCATACAATACATATAAACGAATAAATCAAACTTTTGCAAAAAATTTACCAATGAAAACAAAGCCACAATAGCAGTAAAAGTTTCAAAAAGTAGTGAAGTGTCAATAAACTCCATACATTACATACACTTTGGGTTATTCGAAAGCATACATTCCTCAACAGAATAAAAGGAGTGTGTAATTAAGTATATCTTTAGCGCTGCTTTAAATTGTGCCTGTTTATGTATAAGAGCTGTAATATTTGATGGTAGACTGTTGAAGATTTTAATGCCAGCATAATATGCACTCTTCTGGAAACATTGGAGGCTGGGAATTAGTCTGTGAAGCTGATTTTTATTCCTTGTGTTGACAGTGTGAATAGTAGAATTAGCTGGAAAGAATTCGTGGTTTTTTGCAATAAAGATCATTAGGGAGAATATGTATTCACATGGTAGAGTTAGGATTTCTAGTCTCTTAAAAAGATTTTTACATGAGTCTCTTGGTTTAACACCAGCCATTAATCTAACAATTTTCTTTTGTAAGATGAATATCTTTTTACTGTAAGATGAGATGCCCCAAAAGATTATACCATACTTAATTACAGAGTGAAAATAGGCAAAATAAATTGATTTGAGAGTCTCAGTATTGCTGACATGAGACATACAACTAACCGCATAGCAGGCTCCACTCAGCTTAGGAATCAACTTATCCATATGGTCTGACCAACTTAGGTGGCTATCAATTTGCAAGCCAAGGAATTTCATATTTACTGACTCTTCTATATATTGTAACGTGTTTCGTTACTGAATACGCCATAGAGATCGTTAATTGGTTTATTGAACAATCTACAAGTAACGGCTACAATTACTTATCACACAGTTGCGGGGTTTCACACTTTATAACCCTAATCGCATTAATCTGTTACCACTGTTACGGGGTTTCACGATTTATAACCCTATGCGCAAATCAGCTCACTCTGTGTTCAGTAGTCTACACGTTTACAGTAGGGGAGCTATGTATCACTGTATCACACACTCCCAATTACACAATCACACACACGTCCGGTTCTTCTTTCCGCGATGGCTGCTATACTCCAACTGTAGTCGGCTGACTGGAGAACTGTTGATAACACGCTCGCTCAACTACTACTGAACTCGGCGACTGCTGCTATATGTCAACTCAACTCGGCGACTGTTACGTTACAACTGACTCGTAGCTGCTGTGCAGTTCCCTTATATAGCCGCAGTGGTGCCTGTTGCGTGCCACGTCACAGTAGGAAGCGGTGCCGCGTCACCGTGTTTGCATATAGCCTAGCAACGCTGTTACCTCGCACCGTCTTACGTCACCGCGCGTTGCGCGTTACGTTACCGTGCGGAAGGGGGAGGGAAGCGCTGACTCATCCGCCACGTCACTGTGGCGTGCGTTGCCACGTTGCTGATGGGTAGGGAGGGGTTCTCCGTTGCGCAACATGTCACACTGCTCCCTCCTTAAGGCTGTTCGTCCCGAATAGCCTAACGGTGCATCCCCGTTCCTTTGCTTTGGAGGCTGTTCTTGCAGCATCTGTTCTCCGGCTGTTACAACCGCTCCCTTCTTAAGACCAACTCGTCTATAGCGGTTTCCTTTCAGCTCGCCAGAAGATCCAGTTGTATCCCATTCATCCATCGCTTTCTCCCATGGCACATTCACTCTCTCTGGGAAGGCCGGTTCTTTTACATTTCCGGTTCCTCCTCTGCTTGAAGTCTCTTTTTCGTTTTGGAGGGGGTCGTCCTCTCCATAAGGTCCATTCCTTGATCATTCCTTTCTTCGGAGTTTCCTTATGTCGACGTGACAGCTCTTGATGCGTTGTTTGCACTCGCTGACGTCGTTGTTCCTCCTGGTCTTCCAGCCGCTTGCTGGCACGAGACCGTGGCGCCAAGTCCTCTCTCCAGCATCCGAAGGTTCCCTGGGGAGTTTCCTTCTTGAAGGCATTTCTCCAACGTCGTGCCACTGTCGCGCGACGGGATGTCTTCCTGCAGGTGGCAGCCAACTTCTTCTGGGGTCCACTCTTTTCCCGCGTCGAATTCTTCATATTCTGCTTCTTTCGGTCCCTACGCCTTTTCTTCTTCTTCGGTTCTCCGACCGGCATTACTTCGGCGTATTGTATGGGTACCTCTCATAACCCTGCCGCCTCAGGTTTCCTGTTCGCTGAGGCCGGCTTTTCTCCTTCTGGACGTGCCTCTGTTTCTCGGCAGGCCATCGTCACTCTGACCGGTATCACTATGGGGACCTCCTCTTGTGCCGCCGCAGGTTTCGTGTCCACTGAGGCCGTCTTTCCTTCTTGTAGACGTGCCTCTATCTCTTGGCAGGCCGTCATCTCATTGTGGTTGGCATTCACCCTTTTGACAGTGAGTGCGTAGTGTGGGGGCCTTAATGCATATGCCGGCGTTCGCCCTTCTCCGCCGGCTGTCGCTCGTTTCCTGACGGTTGGATACCCTTCCTGTTCGTGTGTTCGTTATGCCTTCTTGGCAATTCCTGTGTGTATCTGCCTGGCCTATCTTCATGTTCTTGGCGCATTTCATTATTAGCCTTCCTTTCATAGGGGCAGTTATTCGCGAAGTGGCCCAGTTTTCCACAACTCCAGCACCCTGATTGCCTTCCATCTCCTCGTTGGGTGGCGGACGATCGGTACTTCCGGCATGTCTTGGTGCTATCTTCGTGAGGTCTAGCTGCTATCTGTACCGCTTGCAGCTCTAGTGCTTGTCGGAGGGCCTTGTTTACCTTCTTCTCACCTCCTAGCAGCAACTGGATCTTTATATAGGCATCTCGTATTCCGTATACGAGGGCTGTTCTTGCCTCTCTTCCTATGTGGTCTGCAGGTAGATTGGGGTAGGCACGATGGGAAAGCAGTTCAATGGCTGTGGCAAAGTCTTGCAGGGATTCTCCAGGTTTCTGGGTCCTTGTTCTTAATTAGCAGCGGTAGGCAGCTGCAAAGTGTTAGTCACCAAAACGGTCCTCTAGTACCTGAAGTGTTTCCTCATAAGGTGTATTTGTCGGAATGCCAGGTAGCACTTCTGCTGCCCGGCCCTTCAGAGCGGTGATGAGGTATGTTAATTTTACCCTGTCCGTCCATTGGTTGTGTTCTGCTACGGTCTCGAATTGTCGCCAGAACACTCTCCACGTCGAATTTCCGTTGAATGTCGGTGGCTGAGCCGTGCTTGCAACGATGTTTGATGTATTTCCCCGCTCGGCCTTCGTCTTTCTCGTCTCGTCCAACCGTGCCCGGAACCCGCGTTTGGCCTCCTCAATTGCTGCGCAGGTTTCATTGTAGTTTTTCGTTAAGTCTTCTTGAAGTTTTGTCGTTCGCGCGCAGAGGGACACTTCAATCTTCTCAGTTAGTTCCGACTTTAGAATCCGTTTGCCGTGTTCAGAGATGGCAAAACTGTTTTCAATTCTATGTTGGATTAACTCTTCCAACTCTGACCGCATACATTGCATATCTGCCTTCATTTCTTCCTTGTTGGCCTTCCTATCGGCCGCCTCCTTTTCTTGGTAGGCGTCTAATTTGGCCAGCATGATGTCTGCTTTACCTTGGTTGGCCCTCATCACTTTCAGCATATCCTCTTTGTCTTTCTTCCAATTTTCTTGCATGGCCTTCATTTCTTCCTGATGGGTTCGGAACATTTCTTGCATCTGCACGCGGTAGGTATCTGCTCTTACTTTGTTTTTCCGAATCTCCTTCAGCATTTCTTCCTTGTCGGCTTTTCTATTGGCCTCCGTCGTTTCGTGTTTCTCTCTGATTTCCTTCAGTAGAAGTTCCATCATTTGTTGTATCTCCATTTTGTAAAATTCTCTGAGGCGTATTTAAGCTCGTAAAAATTCTGACACCAAATTGTCACGTGTCTTGAGTTCGAAGCTCGTTGGTCACGTGTGTAAGTCCAAATCCCACTTCTGACACCAAT